>NC_045992.1:2249442-2301942 GCF_010909765.2 Amblyraja radiata
GAGGGGGTGATGGAGGTGGGGGGTCGTGAGTGGGGGAAAGAGATAAAAGTAAAATGAGATTTAGTTAAGTATAGTTTAGAGTATCAACATGCAGGCCCTTCAGCCCGCTGAGTCTGTGCTGACATGTACACTAGTGATATCACGTCAAGTCAAGTTTATTCATCACATACACATACGAGATGTGCAGTGAAATGAAAAGTGACAATGCTCACAGACTTTGTGCAAAAAAACAAACAACCAGACAAACTACAAACAGAATGGACCACAGATAATGTGTTCAAACAGGGAACTGAAGATGCTGGAATATCAAGGTACACAAAATTTGCCTGAGAAAACTCAGAGGGGTGCAGCGAGATCTATGGAGCGAAGGAAATAGGCGACGTTTCGGGCCGAAACCCTTCTTCAGACTGTTCTTTTACATATTAAATATTGTGGGCGGAAGGAAAAAGGGGGAAATAAATCCTACACTTTACAGTTTGGTGCGTTGCTACGGTTTCCTCCCGCACTCCAAAGGCGTACAATTTACAGACGGCAATTAAGCAACAGACCTGCACATCTTTGGAGTGTGGGAGGAAACAGGAGAACGCAGAGAAAACCCACGCAGAACATGCAAACTCCGTACAGACAGCACCCGCAGTCAGGATCGAACCCGGGTCTCTGGCGCTCTGAGGCAGCAACTCTACCGCTGGGCCACCGTGTACTTTGTTCAACTATTTCAGTTCTTCTACTAAAGGAGCCTCAGCCGCAGACTGTGGTGTCAGCTGAGGTTTTGTGTTCAACATGCCAAGTGGTTCTAGCTGGAAAGCACCAGCCTTTCCCAGAGAGAGAGAGAGAGAGAGAGAGAGAGAGAGAGAGGGAGGGAGATGGAGAGTGTAAACAACGCTATTGCGTGACTTCGATAATTCCATAACTAATATATCACATGTTGGAAAAATCCATCTGGGTTGAAATCCATCATTAACAACATCCCAGCCGTCCTGTGACCATCTTGGCACAAGGAGTTCTCTGATGTAATGTTCTATACATGTGTCTTTGTTGGAGATGAGGATAGAGGGCAAACCTCTGATCAGCCGTCCAGTGCCTAAGGAAGTCCTAATAGACACCATTTGTTTTACATGTTTACAGCATTGATTTCCTATTTCATTGCTGTAGCATCAAGATCAATTTCTCGTTTGTATGTAGTTTTTATTTTTTTTTAAACTGGGTATGTGTGCGGGGGGCGGGGGGTGGGGGAAACTATTTTAAATCTTTCCCCTGCACGGTGGAACCCGACCTTTTCTCTGTCGGGTCTCCGTTGTCGTTGGGGCCAAGCACCGTGGAGCTGCGACCTGGGACTCCAGTCGCGGAGTTGCCCACCATCGCGGAGCTGGCCGAGTTCGGAGCGGGAGGAGCGGTGGTGGCGCGCTGCTGCGGCCCAACCCCGGAGATTCGGAGGCTCCAGCCGCGGGCCCGGTGGACGGTGACACCGGGAGCCCGCGGGTCCCTGCTGGGAGACCGCTTTTCGGGGCTTCCGCAACGGCGGCTTCTCCCGCCCGAGTTGCGGGGTTGAGGATGACCTGGAGCGGGGCCTTACATCATCGCCTGGCGCGGCTTTAAATGGCCGCGAGACTTGTTAGCGCACACGCCCGGGGGCTCCAACACCAAGACCCGGAGCGCAGCCTTGCATCACCCGGCGCGGCTTTATAATTGCCGCGGGACTTATTTACCATCGCCCGCCGGGGACTTTGACTCTGACATCGGGAGGAGAACGAGGAGAGCAGGGGAGAGATAAGACTTTGCCTTCCATCACAGTGAGGAGGAGATTCACTGTGATGGATGTTTGTGTCAATTGTGTTGTGTCTTGGTTCTTCTTCTTGTTTGTATGACTGCAGAAACCAAATTTCGTTTGAACCTCTGGGTTCAAATGACAACAAATAAATTGTATTGTATTGTAATTGATACTCATCATCACTGATGCAACAGAAGAAGGGTCTCGACCCTAAACGTCACCCATTCCTTCTCTCCAGAGATGCTGCCTGTTCCGCTGAGTTACTACAGAATTGTGAGTCTATTTTCAACAAAAACACGATTGCACTAATAGACTTTAGACTTTAGAGATACAAAGTGGAAACAGGCCCTTTGGACCACCGAGAACACACTGACCAATGATCACCTCATACCCTAGTTCTATCTGAAGAAGGGTTTCGGCCCGAAACGTTGCCTATTTCCCTCGCTCCATAGATGCTGCTGCACCCGCTGAGTTTCTCCAGCATTTTTGTCTACCTTCGATTTTCCAGCATCTGCAGTTCCTTCTTGAACTCTAGTTCTATCCTACACACCAGGGACATTTTTTCAATTTTACCAAAGCCAATTAACCTACAAACCTGTACATCTTTGGAGTGTGGGGGGAAATTGGATCACCCTGAGAAAACCCACATGGTCACAAGTAGCACGTACAAACTCCGCACTGACAGCACCCGTAGTCAGGATCGAACCTGGGTCTCTGGCGCTGTGCGGCATCAACTCTACCGCTGCGCCTCCATATTAGGAGTGTATATTCACTGGAGTTTAGAAGGATGAGGGGGATCTTATAGAAACATATAAAATTATAAAAGGACTGGACAAGCTAGATGCAGGAAAAATGTTCCCAATGTTGGGCGAGTCCAGAACCAGGGGCCACACTTAGAATAAAGGGGAGGTCATTTAAGACTGAGGTGAGAAAAAACGTTTTCACCCAGAGAGTTGTGAATTTATGGAATTCCCTGCCACAGAGGGCAGTGGAGGCCAAGTCACTGGATGGATTTGAGAGAGTTAGATAGAGCTCTAGGGGCTAGTGGAGTCAAGGGATATGGGGAGAAGGCAGGCACGGGTTATTGATAGGGGACGATCAGCCATGATCACAATGGCCTGAAAATATGTTTTTTCAATTGGGATGGGGCAAGTTTGATAGTTGAATAGTGAAAGGCCTGGGTAGAGTGGATGTGGAGAGGATGTTTCCACTAGTGGGAGAGTCTAGGACCAGATGGCACAGCCTCAGAATGAAAGGATGTCCCTTTAGGAAGAAGATGAGGAGGAATTTCTTTAGTCTGAGGGTGGTGAATCTGTAGAATTCTTTGCCACAGACAGCAGTGGAGGCCAAGTCAATGGATATTTTTAAGGTGGTGTTTGATATGTTCTTGTTCAGTGGGTGTGTCAGGGGTTATGGGGAGAAGGCAGGAGAATGGGGTTGAGAGGGAAAGATAGATCAGCCATGATTGAATGGCGGAGGAGACTTGATGGGCCGAATGGCCTACTTCTGCTCCTAGAACCTATGAACTTGAAATTTAGCAACAGGGCCGAACCACTTTGGATCAGAAACGTTCATCTTCATCAAATTCTTCTTCATAAACCAAGTGAAATAAATGAGGTGAAGATTTTGAACGTTTCAGTGTCTGTATAACTCATTCTCATCCAGCCCACAGCTAACAATGGCCTGATTCCTTCATCACCGTTACTGTTTTGCATATCTTTCATTCATTTGATCTATATCTCTCTACATCATCATCTATATCTCCCGTTTCGCTTTCCCCTGACTCTCAGTCTGAAGACGAGTCTCGACCCGAAACATCACCTAATTCCTTTTCTCCAGAGATGCCGACTGAACCGCTGAGTTACTCCAGCTTTTTGTGACTACCTTCGGTTTAAACCAGCATCTGCAGTTCCTTCCTACACATTTTTAGACAAGGGTTGAGATTGGTAATGTTGACTTGAATGCTCCATGTTCAGTGGAGAGAAACAGGAAGCAAAATGCCTGCATCCTTTAACTGTGAAAGGTCATGTTTTTACAGCGCTATAAATGGCTTCACTGATAACTTTCTGAAGTCAAAATGGGGAGGAGGGGTCTGGACTTACATTGGGGAGGGTTAACTGGAAGGGTGCAGCAACTCTGACTGTGGTCCCTCTCAGCTGGAGATCGAGGAACAAATATACAAGTTAGCTGGCAGCAAAGGAATACTGAGCAAATATTACTGAAGAAATTCACTCTGCTGTGACATTTTGGCTTTTCTTTGCGGTTTCGATCAGGAGGCTTTTTACCACCATTAGATTTTTAATGAACTAAAAAACAGTGAAACCAGATGTGAGGAGGAGTGCAATTCTTCCAACGCAGGGAGTGCAACACTGAGGCCACAGCTGAGGATTTGGGTGGAGATCTCCCTTGTAGACAATGGACATCCCACCACAGACTACGTGTGGGTCATGCCTGCTCCACCAATGGAAGATGTTTGGTGAATGGGGTCAGGAGTGTAAGGAGGGCCGTCGGGAAGTGAGGAAGGCTGTCGGAGATATACGCAGTGCTAGTGTGCACACCCGCACGCATGAGCAGACATATACATGCACAGTACACACACACATACACACATGTACACACACAGTACACACACATACACACATGAACACGCACAGACATATACACACATGTACACAAACACACATGTACACACACACTCGTACACACATATACACACATGAACACACACACACAGATATATACACACACACACATGCACACACGTACACAAAATTGTATGCACACGTAGATACATACACACTGCATACATACATGAACACACACGTACACACATACGTACACACACACGTACACACATCACACACAAACACACACATATCCACACACACAATGTACACACACACACATACACACACACGTACGCACGCACACACATGTACACACACACACACACGTACTCACACACACACATGTACACACACACACACACGTGTACATACACACACGTGCACACACACACATGTACACACACACACGTACACACACACACGTACACATGTACACACACACACTTGTACACACACACGTACACACACAAACATGTACACACACACACACATGGCACCACAGTTTTCAGCAGCCTAACATGCCAGGCAATGTATAAGGTTAAAGATGAGACTACCCCCCTCAGTCACACAATACTCCAGTTTTCAAAATTAATAAACTCATGCAGAAGTAATTTCCAGTCTTCAACTTCTAGCATTGAGCCATCCATTTACGCAACAAAATAATATTTACTTAAAAGTCTGATTTCTGTTTATCGGGTGGTTTCTGTTTGCTCCTGACACTGGTGGAATCGACATCATCTTTTCCCTACAAAATTTACATGGAACATTTTGGATTCGAATTTTGACAGTGAAGTAACTTTGACATTTAAGTGAATTTTGACATTTAAGAAACTTTGACATTTAAGTGAATTTTGCAATGTGTCAGCTGTTGTTCTGTAACACGAGATGCACTTTATCCCAGTGAAATAAAAGCAAACATACAACTGACGGTGAAGCATTGCCGTTTCTCTGCACGTCTCCTGTGCCCGAATGCCTCCTCGTTACAACCTCTACGTTGATTTTCCAGCTGTGTGTCCAGTCTGACTTTCCCACAATTTTCCTTTCCTTCTTTGTTTGTGGATGGAAGGCTATTCTTCCTCTCTTTTTCTGAAGGTTTGTGTCTCAAAAATAAGAATTCCATTCTTGGCACCCATTCCTTGAGTATGCAGTGGCGCAGCGGTAGAGTTGCTGCCTCACAGCGCCGGTGACCCGTGTTCGATCCCGTCTACGGGTGCTGTCTGTGCGGAGTTTGTACGTTCTCCCCGTGACCTGCGTGGGTTTTCTCCGGGTGCTCCGGTTTCCTCCCAAACTCCAAAGACATACAGGTTTGCAGGTTTATTGGTACATTCTAGGCATCCACTACTATGTATAAAACCTGCCCTCACATACCTCCTTTAAACTTCCCTTCTCTGACCTTAAAGTTGTGTTCTCTCGTCTTTGACATTTCCACACTGGGATAAAGGTCCTGATTCTCTTCCTATCCACCATTCATTCAATTTTACAGTCACAGCATAGAAACAGGCCTTTCAGACCAACTTGTCCATGCCAATCGAAGATAGACACCAAAAGTTGGAGTAACTCAGTGGGTCAGGCAGCATCTCTGGAGAAAAAGAATAGGTGACATGTTGGGTGGAGACCCTTCTTCATACCGATCAATATGCCCCATTACCTGTCCATGTTTGGCCCATACACCTCAAATGTGTTCCTATCCATGCACCTGGTTCAACTACCTCCTCTGGCAGCTCGTTCCATAAACCCCCCACCCTGTTTGTGAAAACATTCATACACGCCTCCCAGGTCGCCTTTCAACATCCAATGTCCCAGGGGAAACACTCCCTAGTTTGGCCAATCCCTCCCTGCAGCCAATACTCCAGGCAACATCACGATGAATTGGTTCTTCTCCAAAGCCACTACACTTAGAGATGCACAGATACAGAACGGAAACAGGCCCTTCGGCCCACTGAGTCAGCACCGACCAGCGATCCCCGCACATTTAAGGGCCTGTCCCACTTAGACGATTTTTTGGGCGTCTACAGGTGACTGCTGCAAAATTTTCAACGTGTTGAAAATTTTTGGGCGACAGTGGCGATAATTTTTGCTGTTGTAGGTTGTCGCCAGGTGTTGTAGGTGAATTCCATTAAAACTAGTCCCTGGCAGTCGCCTAATGAGTTGCCTAAGTGGAACAGGCCCTTAATGCCCCTGTCCCACTTACGAAACCTGAACGGAAACCTCTGGAGACTTTGAGCCCCACACAAGGTTTCCGTGCGGTTCCTGGAGGTTGCAGGTGGTTGCAGGTAGTGGAAGCAGGGAGGGAGACTGACAAAAACCTCCGGGAACCGCACGGAAACCTTGGGCGGGGCGCAAAGTCTCCAGAGGTTTCCGTTCAGGTTTCCTAAGTGGGACAGGGGCATAACACTACCCTGACACACACTAGAGACAATTTACCATGATACCAAGCTAATTAACCCAGAAACCTGTACGTCTTTGGAGTGTGGGATCAAACCGAAGATCTTGGAGAAAACCCACGCGATCACGCCGAGAACGTGCAAACTCCGTACAGACAGCACCCGTAGTCGGGGTCGAAACCAGCAAGTGCTGTAAGGCAGCAACTCTACCACATCGCCATCGTGGCCGCCTTTGATTTACCCTTCCATTTAATTTATTTTATATTATTAGACTTTTTTTAACTTAGTTAATTTATTTATTTAGATGAATAAATAAGATAGAGAAATAAAGATGAAGGAATAATGAAATAAATAAATGTGCATAAAGCTGGCCTTCAAACCAAGAAGACCAAGTGCCCGTGGGTACATGATTTATTTTCAAATGGATGCCACAGGATCAGCTCTTTGAATCTCTCCCCGACTCACTCACTCTCACACAAACTATATATAAAGTCTGATCAAAGTTTCCAAAATACCCTGTTGTAGTTCTCTCCCATTCCCCAAGCCATGACAAGCAAGCTTTAAAACAATGGTAGACAAACGATGGGCCCAAGTTGCATTCAATTAGACTTAAGGCTACATGGTATTTATAACAAACTTTGAAGCTCCCCAGAAATTCATGGGCATCAAAGTTGTCTCGTATAGTTTTCTGTATTTTTCTCCCACTTTGGATCTACACGATGCCACGACTTTAATGAACAGAGAGGTTTATTGTCCAAACAGAGAGGTTTATTGTCTGATCCAAGTTCCTCCCTGGAATGAAGTGGTGGGCTGCTAGGCTGAGCATAGTCACCCTCCCTGGAGACAGACCATTTGTTGCCCAGTCAACACCTCTGCCCGGTGTGACCGTGCGTTTCTCAGGCCATTCGCGATCAACGGTTCTATTCCCGGCTTATCCTGATTTTCACCCGAGTTAAGGCGGAGATTGACAGGTTCCTGAATAGTGAAAGGCCTGGATTCAGTGAATGTGGAGAGGATGTTTCCACTAGTGGGAGAGTCTAGGACCAGAGGTCCAAGCCTCAGAATAAAAGGACGTTCCTTTAGGAAGGGGATGAGGAGGGCGGTGAATCTGTGGAACTCTTTGCCACAGAAGGCTGTGGAGGCCAAATCAATGGATATTTTTAAGACAGAGAAAGATACATTCTTGATTAGTACGGGTGTCAGGGGTTATGGGGAGAAGGCAGGAGAATGGGGTTGAGAGATAGATCAGCCATGATTGTATGATGGAATAGACTTGATGGGCCGAATGGCCTAATTCTGCCCCTATCACATATGAGCATGATTTGAACTAGTCTGGCAAACTCTGCACAAACAGGCGCCTGAAGTCAGGATCGAACCCGGGTCTCTGGCGCTGTAAGGCAGTAGCTCGACCATTGTGCCACCGTGCCGACTAGGTGTCAGGTGTCATTTCAGGTGGGGCCGCATCTTGAGTAGTCTGAAGAAGGGTCCCGACGTGAAACATTGTCTGTCCGTGCCCCTGCACTGATAGAGACACAAAATGCTGGAGTAACCCAGCGGCTCAAGCAGCATCTCTGGAGAAAATGGACAGGTAACGTCTTGGGTCGAGACCCTTCTTCAGACTGTCCACTCCTTCCACAGATGCTGCCTGACCCACCGAGTTCCTCCAGCACTTTGTGCTTTAATATATACCCGTCTTACCTTCCCGCGCCCCACCCAGCTGCACTGAACAGCTGGCCGCACATCTGCATCACTCTCTCTCTGAGACCGCAGGCAATGTTACCTGTTCTGACCCCGCCAGTGAAACTTCCTCCCTCAGCGTAAGCGATGGCCAAAGATTCTGCCCGCTCCCCCTCCCATCAGACAGGACAGGTCCAGCGGCAGGAAGCCAGAGAATCTGGGGCCACACACCTCCCAACACGTTCTCACAGCGACAGAGAGAGGGAGGAGCATTCAGGCATGGCCTTACCTAATAAGAAACCTCCCATGAAAAGAATGAAGAATAATATTTACGAGGTTCGGGAGTGTTTAGAACACTTGGTTGAGAATGAACAGGAATTCCTCACGAACTAAGCGATAAGTAACAACTTATAAGAGAGCTTTTATCTCCCATTGTTGTCAGTCCTATTTTTTTATTTAAAGGAATGCACAGCCATCCACAAGGAAGGAAGTCAGAGCTTGGAGATATGTTGTTTGTTCAGATTCAGATGAGTTTTGTGTCATAATGGCCAGGATACAATCTGTTTCTTCCCCTTTGCTCTACCTATTGTTCTAGAGATTAAACTATGTGTGGGACACCTAATAATAATAATAATAATACATTTTATTTATGGGCGCCTTTCAAGAGTCTCAAGGACACCTTACAAAAATTTAGCAGGTAGAGGAAAAACGTGTAAGGGGAATGAAATAAATAGTAGAGACATGACTAGTACACAAAGTAAAGACAGAATTCAATACAAAACACAATATGAGGCAATTAATGCACAGATGAAAAGGGAGGGGGACGTGGGGCTAAGGATAGGCAGAGGTGAAGAGATGGGTCTTGAGGCGGGACTGGAAGATGGTGAGGGACACGGAATTGCGGATCAGTTGGGGGAGGGACCTGTTCTGACAGCATGCAAAACAAAGATTTTCATGTGACAATAATAAACTTGAGCCTAAGATTCTTTAGTCTTTACATTAGTTTGGAGATAAAGCAAGGAAGCAGGACCTTCGGCCCGACGAGTCTGCTCCGACCAGCGATCACTAACATTGTCCCACACATGAGGGACAATTTACAATTTTTATTTACTGAAGCCAATTAACCTGTACACCTGTTTGTCTTTGGAGTGTGGGTGGAACACACAGGCCACGGGGAGAACGTGCCCACTCCGTACAGACAGCAGCCGTGGGGAGGATCGAACCCGGGTCTCTGGCGCTATGAGGCAGCAACTCTACCACTGCGCCACCGAATCCTTCTAAAGTCAATGATTAAGCACTGAAGACGGGGAAGAATGCATGAATAACATGAAAGTTGAGATGACTTCAAAATATGAACATCCTTCCATGACAAAGTATTTCACTGGAGCCCAGGACATATCCACCATGAGATCTGAAGTGAATGTGTACACATTCGGCTGCGGTATATGGAAAACATCCCAGCCACTTGGGAGTTTCCTGGACTGTTTTATCAGTCCCCGGCATTTGTTTGGAATGACAGAATAACAGGCCAACATTCCATGTGGAAACCTACATTACATGATCTCTGCTTTCCGACTGGAATTATCTCCCATGGAAAACAGAAATGCAAGTATTAAGTCTTGCGAGGAAACGGATTTTTTTTTTACATTGGGAAAAATCTCTTCAGTTGGCCGGCACTGTTGAATAACTCTGTGAAAGGGGAACACTGAGAGAGAGCACCAGATTCAATGAAGCACAAAGCGCTGGAGTAACTCAGCAGGTCAGGCAGCATCTTTGGAGGTCATGGATAGGTGACGTATCGGGTCGGGACCCTTCTTCAGACCGATTGTAGAAGGGGGGGAGAAAGTTGAAAGAGAAGTGAGGCTGACAAGTGATAGGTGGATACAGGTGATGGAGGCTGGATTGGCAGATGGGTGGACAAAGACGAGATGAAGAGCAGACATTGAGGAACTGTGAGGAATTGATTGGATGTTTTCAAGTTGCATTTTGCAAAATGAGTAAATTCGCAAAGCAACGTGTAACTTGGTGTTTGCTCAGGAAAGGCCACTTTATCTTCGACTTTCTATACATCTGATATTTCATAAACTTCATAAGTTATAGGAGCAGAATTAGGCCATTCGGCCCATTAATCTGCCATTCAATCATGGCTGATCTATCTTTCCTTTTCAACCCCATTTCCTTCTCCCCATAACCCGAAGGGCCTGTTTCCGCGCTGTATCTCTAAACCAAACACTGATGATTTTGTACACCTCTATACGATCACCCCTCATGCACCACAGTTCTCTCAGTTTAAAGTAACCTTTCACTCCTCTTCACTGGTGAGGATACTAATGGGTGACAAGACAGAGGCCTGTGAGATTATGAGAGTTTGATAGTGTATTTATAGCTCCGAAATGCGATCATTTGAAATCAGAAACCCACTGTGAATATCATATTTCCCCCACTGCAGCATTTAATAACGCTCGCCCTGTGCACAGCCTGGTCTGGCTTGGCACAAGGGCGCCCCTCTCCACCAGTCACTACTGTAACACCTTCACAAAACGACCTATAAACATCCCCAACACATCTTGGAACAAGACCATCTCTCACCCTGAGCCCAGACACACAGAGGACTGCAGCGGTAGAGTTGCTGCCTTACAGCGCCTGACACCCAAGTTCTATCCCGACTACGGGTGCTGTCTGTACGGAGTTTGCACGTTCTCCCCGTGACCACCTGGGTTTCCTCCGAAATCTTCGGTTTCCTCCCGCACTCCAAAGACGTACAGGTTTGTAGGTTAATTGGCTTGGGGTAAATTGTAAATAGTGTGTGTAGGGTAATGGTAGTGTGCAGGGGATCGCTGGTCGGCACGGACTCGGTGGGCCGAAGGGCCTGTTTCCGCGCTGTATCTCTAAACTAAACTGGGACAGAACACCTTCACACTCATTGAAAATCAATTAGGTTAGTTTTGTTTATTGTTGCCATGTACTGAGGGACCGTGATCTGCTTTTTGTAGTGTGCTACCCAGTCAAACCATTCACAGTGCACAGATACAGAATAAACAGTATATAATTCAGAGTAAGACAAAGTCCAGTAAAGTCCGATTAAAGATAGAAACATAGACAATAGGTGCAGGAGGAGGCCATTCGGCCCTTCGAGCCAGCACTGCCATTCAATGTGATCATGGCTGATCATCCCCAATTAATAACCCGTGCCTGCCTTCTCCCCGTATCCCTTGACTCCACTAGCCCCTCTCTTAAATCCATCCAGTGATTTAGCCTCCACTGCCCTCTGTGGCAGGGAATTCCACAAACTCACAACTCTATGGGTGAAAACGTTTTTTCTCACCGCAGTCCTAAATGACCTCCCCTTTATTCTAAGACTGTGGCCCCTGGTTCTGGACTCACCCAACATTGGGAACATTTTTCCTGCATCTAGCTTGTCCAGTCCTTTTATAATTGTATATGTTTCTATAAGATCCCCCTCATCCTTCTAAGCTCCAGTGAATACAAGCCTAGTCTTTTCAATTTTCCTCACATGACAGCCCCGCCATCCCAGGGATCAATCTCGTGAACCTACACGTAGGTTTAGTCATAGTAGGTCGGCATCGTAGTCGAGGGTAGTCGAAGGTAGTCGTAGATAGTCTTCATCAAAGTCTAAGGGAGGTCGAAGGAGGTCGTTCTCACTCTCCACTATTCGGTGTCCAATTTTCCCGGAGTTAGTTGTAGCTAGTCGTAGCTGGTCTTCAACATAGTCGAAGGAGGTCTTCAACATGTCATTTTTTCAAACTCTTCTAAACTTGCCAATTAGGTCGCCCAAGTGGGGCAGCCCCTTTAGATTACACTCACAGCTAGGCACAGCTCGGGTTTCCAGTTCCCTGTTATTACGTAAAGCAAGTCAAAGAACAATGTGTTTTTTTTACATCCAGACCCCCACCGATGCTGTGGCCTCCAACAACTCGAATCCTCGAGAAACAACATCTGGATCTGGGGGAGAGAGGAATCTCCCTACAAGATCAATGTTCATTTCCAGCTGGGAACATGAGGAGGAATTTCTTTAGTCAGAGGGTGGTGAATCTGGGGAATCCGTTGCCACAGAAGGCTGTGGAGGCCATCAGTGGATGTTTTTAAAGCAGAGATAGATCGATCCTTGATTAGTACGGGTGTCAGGGGTTATGGGGAGTGGGGGAGTAGATATGATGGGCCGAATGGCCTATTTCTGCTCCTATCTCTTATGGCATCAAATTTTACACTGCATTTTCAAGTTATAACCTCTCTACCCTCCCCCCCCCCATCTCCCACCATCCCAGTCACTATCCCTCCCCCTCCTCTGTGTGTTCATCACCCAAGTCCCATCTTTCCTTTCAATTTCCCCTCTTTCTTCTCCCCTCTGTACTCTTCCACCTATATCACTCCCTCCCCCCCTCTCCTTTTCTAATCTGACCCTTTTGTCTCCTATTCACCTCCAGCCTTTGTCACCCATCTGCCAATCCCCTCACCTGTACCCACCTATCACTCGCCAGACTTTGTCCCGCCACCTCCTCTCTTTTCCAGCTTCCCCCCCCCGCTACAATCAGCCTGAAGAAGGGTCCCGACCCATTGATAAAAATACATATATAGATGCTCCTGAACACATCATCAGTGATGTAACCTGGGGTCATTGGATCTTTCAACATCAGACACCCTCACCCAGGTGACCCAACCCAGGGAAGAAATGTCCCGACCCAAAATATGTCCCCTCTCCATGTTCTCCAGAGTTGCTGCCTGACCCGCTGAGTTACTCCAGCTTTTTGTGCCTATCTTCGGCGAAGAACCTGATGGTTGTCGGAACTATCGACAGTCACGGAGCGAAAGTGGGGCTGGTCAGGCCGGGAAGAGTCACGTGTACAAGTACACAAAATAACTCGGCTGCAAGAAGAAAGCCCATGTGAAGAGCAGAGGAAGTAGAAACTGCAGCAACAGCTCCCAACAAAAGCAAGGTGACTTTCCCAGAAGGTTCAGCGTAGGATAGCTACACTTGAACTGCCTTCCCACAATCGGTTCCAGCACCAGGAACAACTTCTCCATGGTCTCCAAGCTGGCTGGAAACATCGTCGGCAGAAGCAGCTCCTATTAATCCAAAGGGTGAAAGCTGAAGATACTTTAATCACTCGGACTAATTAAACACGCAACAAACAGCTGTAGCCTGGATTAAACACATTCCACACTAAATGGAAGGGCACATTATGTACTGCACAATGCACAGAGAGATTTATTTTCGGCAATGTCATGCAAACCTTGCTGGAAACGTATAAAACCCGGTTACGATACGCCGACTTTGATGAACAACAGCCTCATTTCCTAAGAATGGCACCTTTTCTAGTACAGTAGCTACTGAATGATGGAATGGGATACTGTATTGGCACACGTCACACTGCACAGAGACCTTCTTTGCTTGCGTCCCCAGGGTATACAAATATGCGCCACATAAAGGGCGCTAACAAAGTTACAAGCTCCTCCTTAGTTCCTCCCCTCCTCCCCCACACCAGGTCTCCGTTGTTCATTGTTCTCCTCACCTCACCCTCCTCCCTCCCCATTGTCCATTGTTCTTCCACTCCTCCCCCCCCCCCACCATCACGGCGGTTCCACCACGCTCTCATCGACCGCCGGTTGACTCGTGAGGCTTCGCTGCCGCCGAGGCTCCACCACCGCCGCAGTCGAGGCTCCATTCGGCCCAGGCAGGCTTTGCCGCCCGGCCTTTCCGCAGCCTCCTGGGAGGCCTGTGGGGGCAAGTCGGGCCTACTGGGTGGGTTCTAGTCCGCATATACATATATATATACACACACACACACACACATATACTTCCAACACTCTTTGTTAAGCGAAACAGGTCCTATTCTCATAATATTATTCACCTCAACTAAGTCTTTTCTTCACCTCCGTTGCTGCAGAGAATACAATCCCAGTTATCAACTCTTTCTTCAAAGTGAAAAAAAAATTCCAGCCCTGCCAACATCTTCGTAAATTGCCCCCTGATCCTCTCCGGAGCAGTTGCACCCTTTCTACAATGTGTCATAGTATTACAGCATGGTAACAGGCCTTTCATCCCAACTTGTTCATGCAGATCAACATGCCCCATGTAAACTAGATCCTCGACTTCTTTCTAAAACAATCATATTTTTGGCCATTCTTTCACATGTCCTTTAACTTTGCATCAGTTTTTTGCTTCTTGAAGAACCTTGAGGACACTTTGCTGAATTTAAGTTACTAGGATAAATGTAATTTTGATATAATTATTACTTTTAAAAGACATTTGGACAGGTATGTGGATAGGAAGGGTTTAGAGTGCTATGGGGCAAATCCAAACCAATGGGACTAGTCCAGTCTGGCTATTTGGTCAGCTTGGACAAGATGGGCTGTACAAACTCCATGACTCTATGACTAAGATATTGCATTCTACCTGAATCATCAATGCAATGATAAGGACCAACAACATGCCCAGGGAATGTTTAAGAAAGCACTGCAGATGCTGGAAAAATCGAAGGTAGACAAAAATGCTGGAGAAACTCAGCGGGTGAGGCAGCATCTATGGAGCAAAGGAATAGGTGACGTTTCGGGTCGAGACCATTCTTCACCCGCTGAGTTTCTCCAGCTGTTTTCTCTGCCCAGGGACTGTGGTCGCTTTCAAACTATCAAATGATCAAACTTGCTCTCTTCGCTTGCGATTAACTTTTGTTTCTGGGGCCTTTGTTTAACGTGCCTCAAGGAACTACTTTGCTTATTATGTTTGGCAAATGCAGAGGTTCCTCATGTGGGCGAACACAGTATTAGTTGCATGATTTCAATCTCGTTCTGGCTCCAATGGTCACTGGAACGCTGATGGAGTTGGAGAGGGCCAGGCCTCTCACGAAGAGGTGGACCTCCTCCAACTCACGAGCGGCACCTCCCCCCACAGCCATGGTCACGTGCGCTGAAGCTCGGAGCTCCCAATGCGTGAAACGTGGGTCACACCACGTGATGGCTGCCAAGCACGAAAATAAGCGAATGGAATCCTTGGTTGGCAGTCTGGGAATGTCACAGGAAGGGGGCTCCGGGTTTGTTATTGCACACACACACAATGTGTAGGAAGGGGCTGCAGATGCTGGTTTAAACCGAAGATAAGACACAAAGTGCTGGAGTTTGTTTCCATGCTATATATTTATATACACACATGGAACAAACGCTTCAGCATCAATGAAGCCGGGTAGCGAACACAACCCTGTCTTCATCACCAGAGTTGCTGCAGAGATGGCTGGCAGCTTCAACATTCTAGGCATCAATAGACAATAGGTGCAGGAGTAGGCCATTTGCCCTTCGAGCCAGCACCGCCATTCAATGTGATCATGGCTGATCATCCCCAATCAGTACCCCGTTCCTGCCTTCACCCCACATCCCCTGACTCCGCAATTTTTAAGAGCCCTATCTAGCTCTCTCTTGAAAACATCCAGAGAACCTGCCTCCACCGCCCTCTGAGAATTCCACAGACTCACAACTCACTGGGTGAAAAAGTGTTTCCTCGTCTCCGTTCTAAATGGCTTACTCCGTTTCTTAAATTGTGGCCCCTGGTTCTGGACTCCCCCAACATCGGGAACATGTTTCCTGCCTCTAGTGTGTCCAAGCCCTTAACAATCTTATAAGTTTCAATGAGATTCCCTCTCATCCTTATTGATATGACCATCTGTTTACTGAATGCCAGCGCAACACTTTTTGTCTTTCTATAAATGGATCAACGGCCATTGAAATCCAAGAAAAAAAAACCGCTAATTTATTTTAAAGGGATAGTATTATTAGACAAAATGTGTAGGAAGGAACTGCAGACGCTGGTTTAAACCGGATAAAACCATGAGATAGTTGAACATGTACATACACAGCTGGCAACCTGGCTAATTCAACTGCCAGGGTCTTGCTCCACGTTCCCTGAAGGTTTGGCTTTCTCGCTACCTATTCAGGAAATTTCCAAGAATATTGATGGTTTCCGGCCTGACTGTAACTTCCAAGCAGCGATTTCCAAGTTCCCCTCACCCCACGCCTGCTTACCAATTCAGTTAAAACACCCCTAGTGATGGACCCACTTGATGGTAATAGATCCTTCTTGTTCACCTTTGCTCGGTCTCCCAGCTTTTATGCATCTCGATGAAATTCTCCCCCTCACCGTCGCCTTCCAAAGAAAACAACCCTTGTCCAGCCAACGTCTCCACTTAACCAAACTTCCCCAAGCCTGGCAGCGTCTTCGCAAATCACCTCTGAGAAGAATGTGCACTACAATGGAATAACGTTACTTAATCAAGTTTCTCCCTGGCACCAGACAGGATAAAGACACAATATAAAATTTAATTCTGTGTTTGGTCCAGCAGGCCAAACTACACAGATGTTCCTCAGTGCAGTTCAACGGTGGGACGGGCTCCCAATTTACATTTGAAAAAGACAGTCACAAAATGCTGGAGTAACTCAGCGGGACAGGCAGCATCTCTGGAGGGAAGGAATGGGTGACGTCTCGGGTCGAGACCCTTCTTCGGACTGAGAGTCTGGGGAAAAGGAGAACAAGAGGTATAGATGGGAAATGTCACCCACTCCTTCTCTCCAGAGATGCTACCTGTCCCGCTGAGTTACTCCAGCATTTTGTGTCTCTCTAAGAGATATAGATGGTTCTTCGGATGAAATGCAAAAAGCAACGGAGATCAGCGAGCGATCAAGTCAAGTCAAGTCAAGTTTATTAGTCACATACACATACGAGATGTGCAGTGAAATGAAAAGTGGCAATGCTCGCGGACTTTGTGCAAAAAGACAAACAAACAAACAACCAAACAAACTACACCGTTAAAAGGTGGTTGTGGAGCCGGAGAGAAGAAGGAATCACAGAGGGAGAGCAGCAGGAGAGGGTGTTACAGAACCCTCGTCAGAGAGAGGAGGAGAACTTCTTCAAAGTACTCAAGACCGTTCCGTCAACGGGGGGCTCGAGGCCCCCGACCAAGGAAGAACTACAAGGGAACAACAAGGGAAGGACTTGCAACTTTATTTCACCTTCCATCACAGTGAGGAATGTGTAGGAGTCACTGTGATGGATGTTTATGTAAACATTTGTTTTCTGAGTGTTGCTTTTTTAAATTGTATGACTGACCTGGCCAGTGAATTTCACTCCACCAATTGGTGTATGTGACAATAAATGAACTTATGAGGTAGACATACGTTGAGGAGATTCCACAGTGGAGCAGAATGCTCTTGTTCTTGCTCTCTGGTGCATTGACACTCCAACCATTACCTGTAATTGTTGAATGGTTCCTCCGCTTGCAAGGTATTCATCTCACCAACAGCTCAGCTCCAATCCAATATAGTCCAGCCTTGTCAAGCCTTTAGCCAATTTCAATATTGCAGGATGGCATGAACGGGCCCAAATCTATCAATTTTACCAGGGCCCTTTAACAGGGCGAATCGTAACTGCTCACAAAGTGGTTGGGTTAACAGTGCCAGGATTAGTGGGACCTTCGCAACAACAAATAGCCTTCTGACCAAGTCAAAGAACTTAGTCACGCAGTACAGAAACCGGCCCACAGCCTAACTCATCTAAGCAGATAAAATTACCCCATCTAAGCTAGGCGTATTTGCTCGAATTTGGCACATAACCTTCCAAACCTTTGTTCAAATGCTGTTATAGTACCACTCAACTACATCCTTTGGAAGGTAGACAAAAGTGCTGGAGAAACACAGCGGGTGCAGCAGCATCTATGGATGCTGCCGCACCCGCTGAGTTTCTCCAGCACTTTTGTCTACCTTTGATTTTCCAGCATCTGCAGTTCCTTCTCAAATACCTCCTTTGGAAGCTCGTTCCATACACTCACTACCCTCGTTGAAAAGGTTGCCCCTCAGGTTATTAAATCTGTCTCCTCTCTCCTTAAATCCACATTCTCTAGTTCTTGATTACTCTATTTGGGTAAAAGACCCAAAGGCATTCACCCTATCTATCCCCTTCATTGTTTTAAAGACCTGGATAAGATCACCCCTCAACCACTTGCTATCCAAGGAATAAAGTCCAAGCCTGCCCAACTTCTCCCATTAGCTCAGGCTTTGAGTCCCAGCAACACCTTCATTGATTCCTCTGCACCCTTTCCAGCCTAATGGCATCCTTCCTAGAACAGGGTGACCAAAACATCTTGCTCCATCATCTCAAGTCCTGGTGATCTTCATGCCCTTCAGACTGGGGATGGTATTGCTTTACAATGACTGAAGCAATTTGCTGAGACCTTAATCTAAATGAATAATTCCCTGATATAAGTCTGTGAAAAAACAATGTTGGGTTTATGCGAGGATTCGTTTGATCGTTTCCCAAAGGTGGACATTCTTCAAAGTTAAGAGGTTGTTTACGTGGCCGTGAGCTCTTAGACCTGATTCTAACATCAATAATACCAAAAATTGTTTCAAAAAAAGTAATACGATAATGCCATTGTATATAACCATATAACCATATAACCATATAACAATTACAGCACGGAAACAGGCCATCTCGACCCTTCTAGTCCGTGCCGAACAGATAATCTCCCCTAGTCCCATATACCTGCGCTCAGACCATAACCCTCCATTCCTTTCCCATCCATATAACTATCCAATTTATTTTTAAATGATAAAAACGAACCTGCCTCCACCACCTTCACTGGAAGCTCATTCCACACAGCTACCACTCTCTGAGTAAAGAAGTTCCCCCTCATGTTACCCCTAAACTTCAGTCCCTTAATTCTCAAGTCATGTCCCCTTGTTTGAATCTTCCCTACTCTCAGTGGGAAAAGCTTTTCCACGTCAACTCTGTCTATCCCTCTCATCATTTTAAAAACCTCTATCAAGTCCCCCCTTAACCTTCTGTGCTCCAAAGAATAAAGCCCTAACTTGTTCAACCTTTCTCTGTAACTTAGTTGCTGAAACCCAGGCAACATTCTAGTATATATACAAATATCGCACGCACTTGGTTACTTCCTGCTTTGAAGAATGTGGAACAAACCACAGAAATGCTCTTTACTCATTTACAGACAATATGAAGACGACTTGTTTTGGAGTATGTATTTAAGACTCTGAGGAAAGAATCACTACTAAAGCGTGTCCACAATCTCTGAGCTTCAAAGCCTCTGTGTCACCTATCATGGTATTTTCAAGATATAATCATGGTATTTACAAGAGTTAATTCCAAGAGTTCTCCCGAGTTTGCCCTGATTCGAACTCGGAGATTTATGGTAATGGCCACTCGTCGGTACTCGGGGCTCTCATGGACATTTTTCAACGTGTTGAAAAATCTTCACGAGTCTTCCCGTGCTTACCTGCCGTTAGCGAGTCTTCCCGCGTACCTGCCGTTAGCGTAACGAGCCGCTAAGAGACGTCCCCGAGCTCCGGCGTACCCGCTACGTTCATTCTCCGTGCTTACCACGAGTTTGATTTTTTTTAAACTCGGGAGAGCTCTTGGAATGAACTCGTACCGTGGGACAGGGATTTAAGGAAGGTATTGGTTTGTTATTGTCACCTATAACGAGATACAGCGAAGAACTTTTGTTTGCAGCGTGTAACCCAATTTAATCAAATCATACTCTGGATCAGTACAATCTAGCCATACCTCTTCATCACGCAGCTTCAATCCTCATGCCCACCTGAGTGAACAAGTTACCCCTCAAGTCCCCTTTACATCCCCCCCAAGTTAACCATTTGTCCGCTAGGTTTAGACTCCTCTTTCCTGGTGGAAAGACCCACCATTCCCCTTATCCCTGCCCCTCACAACTTTACAAACCTCCCTTCAATAAAGTCACCCCTCAATCTCTCTCATTCTAGAGGAAAAATCCCTTGTCTATCCAGACTCTGGATACAACCCAAGACCTCTTGCCCTGGTGACATGGTCAGTAAGTCATGGAAGTACAAGTTAAACTGTTGGTTGACACAAAATGCTGGAGTAACCCAGCGGGACAGTCAGCATCGATGGAGAGAAGGAATGGGTGACGTTTCGGTTGTTACTGGGGGTTACTTTCTAACTGGGCTCTTTGTGTGGATCTCAAACCTGGGTGTACAAGGCTACAGATCCATCGCACTGTTGAGCAAATTGACTCTAATTCTTTCCTTCCCTTCAGAATTGTGCGCAATGTTCCTGCTTTTAATAGACAATTGATTGCTTACAGCAGGAACGATTTAAACACAATTCCACTGTCTCTCTGCTCGGAGCTGGAGGACTTGGTTGGATCTGGTAAGAACAACCACAAATATAAAATAGACACAAGCCAGACATTCGGAGACAGGTGACAGGTAATATCAATGAGAATGAAATCACTGCCACAGATGTGTTTTAGATGGTCTTCATTGTGTTTCTGATGGGGACTGTTACACGAGTTTGCAACTCTCTGTCACATGATCTCTCCTTTGAATTATATTAGGAATTCCACATCCAAACCTGCTAAATTTGGGTTTCCCGCGCATGGAACTCCCATGAAAATATGAGTTTCCTGGTGGCGCAGCGGTAGAGTTGCTGCCTTACTGGGCCACAGACCATAGTTCGATCCTGACTACGGGTGCTGTCTGTACGGAGTTTGTACGTTCCCCCCATGACCTGCACGGGTTTTCTCCGGTTTCCTCCCACATTCCAAAGACGTACAGGTTTGTAGGCTTTTAACTGGCTTGGTATAATTGTAAATTGTCCCTGGTGCAGAGACCACTGGTCGGTGCAGACTCGCTGGGCCGAAGGGCCTGTTTCCGTCCTTTATCTCTAAACTAAACTAAGATGCTGCCTGACCCGCTGAGTTACTCCAGCACTTTGTCTCCTATCATATCAACCCATCTGGTTCATAAATTCCTCTTGCAAAGTGAGATTTATTTGCGTGGCATGGCATGTGGATTCTGACTCGCACGATGTGGTGGACTCCTACCTCTGGGAAGGACCAGCAACTGTTTCCATTCAGGGCCGATGCAGGATCGGAAATTTCCACTGACACTTGTATCTACTGAGGAAGTAACAGGATACACTTGCCCTTCAGTGCAATGTTGTACAGATTAGTTTAGTTTATAGTTTACTTTAATAATAATAATAATGGATGGGATTTATATAGCGCCTTTCTAATACTCAAGGCGCTTTACATCGCATTATTCATTCACTCCTCAGTCACACTCGGTGGTGGTAAGCTACTTCTGTAGCCACAGCTGCCCTGGGGCAGACTGACGGAAGCGTGGCTGCCAATCTGCGCCTACGGCCCCTCCGACCACCACCAGTCACTCACACACATTCACACACATTCACACACAGGCAAAGGTTGGTGAAGTGTCTTGCCCAAGGACACAACGACAGTATGCACTCCAAGCGGGATTCGAACCGGCTACCTTCCGGTTGCCAGCCAAACACTTAGCCCATTGTGCCATCTGTCGTCCCAACTTTAGAGATACAGCGCAGATACAGGCCCTTCGGCCCACCGAGTCCGTGGTGACCAGCGATCCCCGCACACTAACACTACCCTACACTCACTAAGGCCAGTTTATATTTATACCAAGCCAATTAACCTACAAACCTGTACGTCTTTGGAGTGTGGGAGGAAACCGAAGATCTCGGAGAAAAAAACCCACGCGGTCACAGGGAGAACGTACAAACTCCGTACAGACAGCACCCGTAGTCGGGATCGAACCTGCATCTCTGGCACAGTAAGCCCTGTAAGGCAGCAACTCTACCACTGTGCCACTAATGGTTAGTTTCAATACTATAGTTAGTTCCAGTGCCTTATAAACACTGACTTCACTCTCGTTACAGAAAGGATCCAACATTCATGGCGAACCTTGTCATCATGTGCAAAATTTCTACAAGGGGAAATTATTTTTTAGATTAAAAAACAAAAAATGCTGTAAATGCTCAAAATGCTGTGGGGACCAAGAACTTTGAACTTTGGGGAAGGAGAACCAGAGGAAAAGCATCAGGTCGATGACCTCCTCCCCGATTTCATTTTAGATCCTGAACAGTTGTAGTTTTTTTATTTCTTCAAAACTATGATTGTAGTATGTTTATGCCACGGCTGTTCACCTTCTACACAACACGCTGAGTTTGACTGAGGTAGACAAAAATGCTGGAGAAACTCAGCGGGTGCAGCAGCATCTATGGAGCGAAGGAAATGGGCAACGTTTCGGGCCGAAACCCTGAAGGAAATAGGCAACGTTTCGGGCCGAAACCCGGAAGGGTTTCGTCCCGAAACGTTGCCTATTTCCTTCGCTCCATAGATGCTGCTGCACCCGCTGAGTTTCTCCAGCATTTTTGTGTACCTTCGATTTTCCAGCATCTGCAGTTCCTTCTTAAAGAGTTTGACTGTGGTTGGATTACACAGTATTACGCAGTGCTATTTTTACAGCGTGCATATCAACTCTAAATTACAGAACAGAGAAAAGTTCAAAGCAGCAGATCCTGCGGCCCCTAACGTCTGTGCTGAACATGATGCTAATTTAAACTAATCGCCTCTGTCTCCATTCCCTGCATCACCATGAGTCTATTCAAGAACACATCTATCGTATCTGCCTCTACCACCAGCCCTGGCAGCATGTTCCACGCACCCACCATACTCTGTGTAAAAAAGTTGCTCCACATCGCAGTCACGGTGGTGCAGCGGTAGAGTCGCTGCCTTACAGCGAATGCAGCGCCAGAGACCCGGGTTCGATCCCGACTACGGGTGCTGTCTGACCGGAGTTTGCACGTTCTCCCCGTGACCTGCGTGGGTTTTCTCCGAGATCTTCAGTTTCCTTCCACACTCCAAAGACGTACAGGGTTTGCACGTTAATTGGCTTGGTGTAAATGTAAAAATTGTCCTTAGAGGGTGTAGGATAGTGTTAATGTGCGGTGATCGCTGGTCGGCGCGGATCCAGTGGGCCGAAGGGCCTGTTTCCGTGCTGCATCTCTAAACTAAAAAATAAAAATCTCTTTAAACTTAGCAATAGTTAATGAACCAAGCTAATGAACCTCATCAGCGCCTCTACTTCCTGAGAAGATTACGGAGAGTCGGTTTGTCAAGGAAGACTCTCTCTAACTTCTACAGGTGCACAGTAGAGAGCATGCTGACCGGTTGCATCGTGGCCTGGTTCGGCAATTTGAGCGCCCTGGAGAGGAAAAGACTACAAAAAGTAGTAAACACTTCCCAGTCCATCATCGGCTCTGACCTTCCTTCCATCGATGGGATTTATCGCAGTCGCTGCCTCAAAAAGGCTGGCAGTATCATCAAAGACCCACACCATCCTGGCCACACACTCATCTCCCTGCTACCTTCATGTAGAAGGTACAGGAGCCTGAAGACTGCAACAACCAGGTTCAGGAATAGCTACTTCCCCTCAGCCATCAGGCTATTAAACCTGGCTCGGACAAAACTCTGATTATTAGCAACCACTTTCTGTTATTTGCACTACCAGTTTATTTATTCATGTGTGTATATATTTATATCATGGTATATGGACACATTTATCTGTTTTGTAGTAAATGCCTACTATTTTCTGTGTGCTTAAGCAAAGCAAGAATTTCATTGTCCTATACAGGGACACATGACAATAAACTCACTTGAACTTGAACCTACAAACCTGCACGTCGTTGGAGTGTGGGAGGAAACCGGAGCTCCCGGAGAAAATCCACACGGTCGCAGGAAGAACGCACAAACTCCGTACAGACAGCACCCATAGTCAGGATCGAACCCTGGTCTCTGGCGCTGTGAGGCAGCAATTCCACCGCTGTGCCACCGTGCTGCCCAGAACACAGGCACGATTGTACGCATGATATTTTAGAGGGACGGTACATCATTGCAACATTTCATCGTGGATCTGACCTGTGCCTCAGAAGGTGGCCATTTGGAATAACGATAAAAAAATAAGCCGTTCACCAGTCCCCCCAACTCCTTGCGACATTTCCTGCTGAGGATTAAAATGTGGCATGAGGGAATTTATTTTTGCGCTCATTTTCCATTCATTCGCCTGCATGGCGTGAAGGTGTTGTGGAGTCTGGAAGAATAGCAACGCAGTGGAATGTTCGGCATCAGATTTATTCTTGCAGCAGTATAACTGCAAATCAAGGCAAGAGGAGCTGGGCACAAGCAAGTCAGCTCTGACACTCAAAGAGTCTGAAGATGGGTCTCAACCCGAAACATCACCCATTCCTTCACTCCAGAGATGCTGCCTGTTCCGCTGAGTTACTCCAGCATTTTGTTTCTATTTAAGATTATGGAAAATCTATCAAGAACAACTCGGCTATCTTGTTGAAGGCAAAATTATCCAGTTCAGATCCCACACCCATTTAGATTGGAACATATTATCCCTCCTTTAATCTTGCTGCCCAATGGGTTGGCAGCTTAATGCCCCTGTCCCACTTAGGAAACCTGAACGGAAACCTCTGGAGACTTTGCGCCCCACCCAAGGTTCCCGTGCGGTTCCCAGAGGTTCCCGGAGGTTTTTGTCAGTTTCCCTACCTGCTTCCACTACCTGCAACCTCCGGCAACCACCTGCAACCTCCGGGAACCGCACGGAAACCTTGGGTGGGGCGCAAAGTCTCCAGAGGTTTCCGTTCAGGTTTCCTAAGTGGGACAGGGGCATTATTGTCACGTGTACCAGTGAAAAGCTCTTGCCGAGTGCTATCCAGTCGGTGGAAAGACAATACATGATTACAATTGAGCCACCCACAGTGTACAGATACATGATAAAGGGAGGAGCATGAATAACGCTTAGTGCAAGATAAAGTCCTGTAAAGACCGATCAAAGATAGTCTGAGGGTCTCCAATGAGGTAGATGGTAGCTCTGGACCGCTCTCTAGTTGTTGGTAGGATGGTTCAGTTGCCTGATAACAGCTGGGAAGAAACTGTCCCTGAATCTGGAGGTGTGCGTTTTCATACTTCTATACCTTTGACCGATGGGAGATGGGAGAGGGGAGAGGTTAAATCGGATTGAAGTTGGATTGGACCTTAAAATCACTTTATAAATTGGCAGCAAGGTGGCACAGCATTAGAGTTGCCACTTACAGCGCCAGAGACCAGGGTTCGATCCTAACTACGGGTGGTGCCTGTATGGAGTTAGTACGTTCCCCGTGACCTGCGTGGGATTTTTCCAGGTGCTTCGGTTTCCTCCCACGATCTAAAGACATCCAGGTTTGTAGGCCTGGTGTAGGACTGAGCTAGTGTGCGGGGATCGCTGGTCGGCGCGGACATGGTGGGCCAAAGGGTCTGTTTCAGCGCTGTATCTCTAAAGTAAAGTGTAACTAATTAGCTGTAGTTTTAGCCAATTATAATTAAAAAGGGGCCTCATGTTCTTTTTTCCATTCCTGTATTTCCACGTTGTTTCTGCACATATTCTGCCTTTTGCTCATCTCATTCTTTGATGAAGAAGGCAATTAGTAACTTGAATGGTGGTCCCTCTAGAGCCATCCAGAGGGAAGGTTTCTGCACACCAGCTCACTCTGCCAGCAACTACCACTGAGGCGGAGATGTCAATGAGTCCCACTCCACATTCCATCATAATGTCGTACTTTCAGCTGAAGTTTTACAACCTACGCTTCCAAATATTTTGTGCATCTGTGGCAAAGTTATTAAAGTCACCGATTTTATAACGACCAAGCCAATTCTGGCCTATTGCTGTTCAGGATACGGTGCAGAAAAAGGCCCTTCGGCCCACCGAGTCCTCACCCAGCACACTAACACTATCCCACACACACTAGGGGCAATTTACAATTTTACCAAAGCCAATTAGCCTACATCTTTGGAATGTGGGAGGAAACTGGAGCACCCAGGGTGAAAACCCACGCAGGTCACAAGGAGAAGGTAGACACTCCTTACAGACAGCCCCCATAGTCAGGATCGAACCAGAGTCTCTGGCAATGTAATGCCCCTGTCCCACTTAGGAAACCTGAACGGAAACCTCTGGAGACTTTGCGCCCCACCCAAGGTTTCCGTGCGGTTCCCGGAGGTTGCAGGTGGTTGCTGGAGGTTGCAGGTAGTGGAAGCAGGTAGGGAGACTGACAAAAACCTCCGGGAACCGCACGGAAACCTTGGGTGGGGCGCAAAATCTCCAGAGGTTTCCGTTCAGGTTTCCTAAGTGGGACAGGGGCATAAGTCAGCAACTCTACCCCTGCACCACCCTGCCGCACAATCTAGGGAAATTCTGATACTATTGAATAGTCACCAACACGAGGCACTTTGAACCGAATGTTTCAGCAGAAAAACTTCCCACCAGCTTTCAGAAAGTCAAGAAGATTATAGTTGCAAAGGGAGAAACAATTCGGAACACATGTTGGTCGGTGTTCCAAAGATCTGGCTTTTCTTTTTACATAATTTGGCTCATAGAAGCATGAATAATAAGGACAGCTGGAAAGTGTGACGTGGCCCCAGTGGAACACCCTCAGCTCAACCTCCACACACGAAAACTCTCAGCAGCAGAGAATAACTATCGCCAACTTAATGCACCTCAAGACTTAGTGCATCAACCTCCCCTCTTCATGTATAATGGCAGTGGTTTATCATTGTCACGTGGACTGGGATACAGGGATACAGGGATTCCAGGGTGGCACGGTGGCAGAGTTGCTGCCTTATAGTGCCAGAGAATGGATGCTGTCTATGCGGAGCTTGCATGTTCTCCCTGTGACCATGTGCCCCGATTTCCTCCCACACTACAAAGATGCGCGTGATTGTAGGTTAATTGACTTTGGTAAAATTGCAAATTGTCCCCAGTGTGCAGGGCAGCTCCCAGGCTCTGGAACTCCCTCCCCCAACTGATCCGCAATTCCGTGTCCCTCACCATCTTCCAGTCCCGTCTCAAGACCCATCTCTTCACCTCTGCCTATCCTTAGCCCCACGTCCCCGTCCCTTTTCATCTGTGCATAAATTGCCTCATATTGTGTTTTGTATTGAATTCTGTCTTTACTTTGTGTACTAGTCATGTCTCTACTATTTATTTCATTCCCCTTACATGTTTTTCCTCTACATGCTCAATTTTTGTAAGGTGTCCTTGAGATTCTTGAAAGGCGCCCATAAATAAAATTTATTATTATTATTATTAGTGTATTGGGATAAACATTGGTCAGCACAGGCTCGACGGGCCGAAGAGCCTGCTCTATGCTGTACGTCTAAAGTGTAAAGAAAAGCTTTTGTTTGCGTGCTGCCTCGGCAAATCATACATGAACACAGTCAACTCTTACACAAGTGTACAAGGTAGAGCAAAGAGTGAAATACCAGTGTTGAATATACCAAAGATCCTATAGCAAGCAAGATAGTGCACTCCTGCTAAAACCAAAGGGCGGACGTGTAGTACGCTACGGAGCAGAACGTCAGCCTTTTCGTCGGCCATTTCAGTAACCCGACCCGACTTTGTAAATCCTTCTCTCAGTGTAATCAGCGTCGTGGGGGAACAGTTTGTGTGTGTGATATAGGGTTAGACCCATTATTCATTATTCTGTTCATTCATAATCCTGCTATTTTTTGTTAATGTTTAATGTCAATAAATTATAATTCTGTATTTGATTTATTTGAATTTTCTTTTTTTTTAAAAAGTTTTTTTAAATTTTCTTTTTAAATGGCTCATGTGCTGTGTTTGAGTTGATGTTTGTATTAAACTTGCACTAGGATCATTGGATCTTTCAAAGATCCTATAGGAAGCTATAGTATCTTGCTATAGGATCTTTGTGTTGGCTAGGAGTGCGGAGACGGAAGCCGGTTACGGAAATGGGGCCGAAGATTACCCATGAATCTGCCCATGACCGTACTATGTATTTTTCGTCAAGTGGACTATCTAACTTGCTATAGGATCTTTGGAATATATACGGTTTCAAACGCAAATGGGACTTGCCCAATATGGTCTCATCCCCACCTCTCTTCGCACCCCCCCCCTCCTTCCCCACAACAATCAGACTGAAGAAGGATTCATTAAAAATTAAAGGACGTACCTTTAGAGAGATGAGGAGGAATGCCTTTAGCAATCTGTGGAATTCTTTGCCACAGAACTCAGCGGGTGCAGCAGCATCTATGGAGCGATGGAAATAGGCAACGTTTCGGGCCGAAACCCAAAGGAAATAGGCAACGTTTCGGGTCGAAACCCAAAGGGTTTCGGCCCGAAACGTTACCTATTTCCTTCGCTCCATAGATGCTGCTGCACCCGCTGAGTTTGTCCAGCATTTTTGTCTACCTCCGATTTTCCAGCATCTGCAGTTCCTTCTTAAAACAGGCTGTCAATGGATATTTTTTAAGGCAGAGATAGATAGATTCTTGATTAGTGCGGGTGTCAGGTGTTATGGGGAGAAGGCAGGAGAATGGGGTTGAGAGGGGTCGATAGATCAGCCATGATTGGATGGCGGAGTAGATGGGCCGAATGGCCTAATTCTGCTCCTATCACTTATGACCTTTTGAACACTAACTACGACTATAGATTTTGTGCGCTTAATTAAGAGTTTGTGCCAACTTTAATTGGATCAGAAATTACTTTCCTTTCCCTTCAACCTCTTCTACTTAAACAAACAACGCACATGCTCAGTGTGTGATACCACACAGGCACAGCCAAGGTTGAGTAACTGATGTCAACGCACCAAATATAGGTTGGTTTTATATCATCCATTGCCATTCCATAACAGCTCCCTGCTCAGTTTCCTGCCCTACCTATGCCTGTAATTACATATTTTTAACTCAAAGGTTTATATTCACAAAGAGAATCTGCCTTGTGTTTCCTCCCTGTCCCAAAATCACCATTCCCTGGAATGTCAAAAATGCTGAGTCTGCAGTTATAAAACCAGAGACCAAACACAGTCTGAACCGCAGAGCTACAGCCCAAATATCTGAAATGTACACTTTCAGTACTTTAGAAACTGTTCGCAGAAGTTAAAGCAGTTCAGAAGATTTAGTATAAAAAGACCAACAGCTGCTTTTACTGTGTTTGTGAATACAAATCAGTTCCCCTTGCAGGCTCTGTTATAGACTTGGTTTCAGGCAACTTATTTTTCTTGCTCCCTCTCTCCCTCTCTCGCTACCATTCCCTCTCTGTCTCGTTCTTCCGCCCCCTCTCCCACTCTCACTTTTGCTCCCTCTCCCTCCCCTCCCCCCCTTTTCCAATCTCATTCTCTCCCCCTCTCCCTTTCTCGCTCCCTCTCCATCTCCCACTCCCCCCTCCCTCCCTCACCCGTCCACCCCTCCCTCACTCTCTCCCTCCCCCCCCCCCACCCTCGTGATCCCCCTCTCTCCCCAAAAAAGTGACTGCATCATTCTGCTCCAATGTCATTCATTTTTCTCTTCTGCTGTTTACATAAAGTACTGACACTATCACAGAGACCCCCCCCCCCACCCCTCCCCCCCCCCCCCCCCCCCCTCCCGTTCAATCCACCTCTCTCCACAACTTAAAACATGATGGGACTTCCCATTTTGTGGAATTCCCTGCCACAGAGGGCAGTGGAGGCCAAATCACTGGATGGATTTACGAGAGAGTTAGATAGAGCTCTAGGGGCTAGTGGAATCAAGGGATATGGGGAGAAGGCAGGCACGGGTTATTGATTGGGGACGATCAGCCATGATCACAATGAATGGCGGTGCTGGCTCGAAGGGCCGAATGGCCTCCTCCTGCACCTATTTTCTATGTTTCTATGTTTTCCCCTCATTTTTCCATACAATGTCCTTGACCAGAAAGATTGTCAGATTCTCTCCCCACAGATGCTGCCCGTTCCACCGAGTGTCTCATTACGATCGGTTTCCACACCGCCTGTACCATGAACACAGGGTTTCACCACTTTCTTAAGCACACACAGGGCTGGGAGGTGATAAATATGTGGAGAGACTGGGCTGTGGATGTTTTCTTTGGAACGCAGGAGACTAGACGGGGATTTAATGGAGCAACATAAAATCTTGAGGGGACTGTGATAAGTGAAGTGTTTGGACACACTTCCTTTAAATGGGGGGGCCAGTAACAAGTGTGGGGGGCATGGGTCCATGTTAATCAGCAGCAGGATTATAGAGTCACGCAGCACGGAAATAGGCCCTTCGGCCCATCTCACCCATGCTGAGCAAGATGCCCCATCTACACTAGTCCCACCTGTCCGCATTTAAACCAACTTTTCCTATCCTTGTACCTGTCCAAGTGTCTTTTTAACATTGTGATAGAAACATAGAAAATATGTCGCCAATTCATCTCTCCATAGATGCTGCCTCACCCGCTGAGTTTCTCCAGCATTTTTTGTCTACCTCTGTCTCTGCGAAGGAACTGTCTCACCTGCCAAGTATATCCAGCAATGTTTTTTTTACAATTCAAATAACTGTATCATCCGTTTAAAGGCTCTGGAACCAAGGGTGTCGGAAAACCGATGGTGAACCTGTCACATTATATTCTATAGAGAAAAAATGCTGGAGTATCTCAGTGGGACAGGCAGCATCTCTGGATAGAAGGATTCTCCCTCCCACCAGCTTCAAGGACAGTTTCTTCCCAGCTGTTATCAGGCAACTGAATCATCCTACCACAACTAGAGAGCAGTCCTGAACTACTATCTACCTCATTGGTGACCCTCGGACTATCTTTGATTGGATTTTACGGGCTTTATCTTGCACTAAATGTTATTTCCTTATCATGTATCTATGCACTGTAGATGGCTCAATTGTAATCACGTGTTGTCTTTCCGCTGACTGGTTAGCACGCAACAAAAGAGTTTTTCCCACTCCCCCCTCCCTCTCCCACCATCACTCTCTCACCCCCTCCTCCCCAATACCGTCTGAGGTCCTCTGAGGGAGCGCTGTATGTATGTATGTATGTATGTATGTATGTATGTATGTATGTATGTATGTATGTATGTATGTATGTGTTGTTAGATCTATGTACCACTGAATGTAGCATGTTAGTACCTGCACTGATGTAAAGCACTTTGGTCAACGTGAGTTGTTTTCAAATGTGCTATCGAAATAAAATTGACTTGACTTTTCACTGTACCTCGGTACACGTGACAATAAACTCAACTAAATGAAAGTAACGGGTGACTTTTTGGGTCGAGACCCTTCCTCAGACTTCGTACCTTTGGTGTAAACTAGCATCTGCAGTTCCTTCCTGCACATATTATATTCTACCTCCAGCTCCCCGACTACCCACGCGAAAAAATAAATGTAAACAGCAGTCATTAAAAGCTCATAAACAATTCCATTCCTCGCCAGATGAATCGATACCATTTGTTTAAAACAAACCCTACATGGTAGGCAGGCAGTGCTGGATGGAATGCCATTTAAATCTAATGCTATCTGGATACATTTACTCTTGGATAAGGTGCACTATCAGAGTTTGTCTATATTAGATAATGGAGTGCAGAGTGACTGATGCAATGTGGCACAGGAAGGTTGCATTGAAACATGCGACTGCATCGGAAAGCGTGCAGAAGGTGCTGCCAGGATTGGAAAAACATTTCTGCGAGGAAATAATGGATAATTTGCAATCATTTTCTCTGGACCGGAGAGGGCCAACTCGACTATACAAAACTACAAAGGGCTGAGAATGGGCAATGAATGAGTTTCCCTTTGTTGAGGGTCAAAAACGTCTTTGCTTGCTGCACATCCATTAACGCAACAATAAATAAATGTACTAACATCACCAATATCATCAGTAATGCGGCTCAACCAATAGACAATAGACGCAGGAGTAGGCCATTCGGCCCTTCGGCTGATCATCCAAAATCAGTACCCCGTTCCTGCCATCTCCCCATTACCCCTGACTCCGCTATTTTTAAGAGCTCTATCTAACTCTCTCTTGAAAGCATCCAGAGAATTGGCCTCCACTGCCTTCCGAGGCAGAGAATTCCACAGATTCACAACCCTCTGTGTGAAAACGTTTTTCCTCATCTCCGTTCTAAATGGCCTACCCCCTATTCTTAATTCTGGTTTCATGAAATGGTTTCCTTGGTCACAGTCATTGGTCACAGGAAGACAAAATACAAATGTATATAATTGAATTTAAGTTTCCTAAATGCCACGGTGGGATTTGAACTCAGTCTCAGGATCAATGGTCCAGAACTCTGGTTGCTAGTCCAGTGAGATGACCACTATGCTACTCATAGGACTAGTAACAGCAAGCCCCATTAGAAGTGTTTCCAACTACCCCATCAATGAACGGTTGATTTCAACTACAGCTAAAGTTACAATAGAGGCGGCTGCTTTTTGCAAAACAATCTCACAAATGATGAATGACCGTTCAATTTATTTTTAGCATCATTGTTTGAGTGAGAAATGTTGGCCAGGCATGAACACAGCAATGTGCCCGTCCCTGAATAATATCACAGGATCTGTAATGTCCACTTCACACACAACGGCAGGCAGGTTGAGGCAAGGCGCTGGTGTCAGGGGTTATGGGGAGAAGGCAGGAGAACGGGGTTAGGAGGGAGAGATAGATCAGCCATGATTGAATGGTGGAGTAATAATAATAACCATACAGTCTCAAGGACACCTTACAAAAATTTAGCAGGTAGAGGAAAAACATGTAAGGGGAATTAAATAAATAGTAGAGATATGACTAGTACACAAAGTAAAGACAGAATTCAATACAAAACACAATATGAGTAGACTTGATGGGCTGAATGGCCTAATGCTGCTCCTATCACCTCCTTCAACAGTGGCATAGCGGTAGAGGTGGTGCCTGACAGCACCAAAGACCCAGGTTCAATCCTCACTACGGGTGCTGTCTGTAAGGAGTTTGCACGTTCTCCCTGTGACAGACGTCCGAGATTTTCGGTTTCCTCCCACACTCCAAAGACATACAGGTTTGTAGGTTAATTGGCTTTGGTAAAATGGTAAATTGTCCCTAGTGTGTGTAGGATAGTGTTAGTGTGCGGGGGTCGCTGGTCGGCGCAGACTCGGTGGGCCGAAGGGTCTTGTTCCACGGTGTATCTCTGAAGCATAAAACTAAAAACTAAAACTATGCAGTAAGCCACCAGAATCCCTCTGAATGGACAGGATAACTTACATTAACTGCTGGCATGGAGCCAGAGTTTGAGTGGGTTAAAGTTGCCTTCAGAATAAAAGCAAACCCTTGGGTTCCCAAATTCTGGTGGACACTTCCTACATGGGGACTGACCTCCCCACCAAAGAATGGATCGACAGGAGATGCTGCCTCAAACGTCAGCTAATATCATCAAGGACCCGCACCACCCTGGCCACTCTTCTCCCTGCTGTCCTCCAGAAGGAGCCGGAGAACCGTGACCTTCAGGTTGAACAAACAACCATCAGGCTCTTGAACACTACATCCAGTAACACTCATCTCAGCAACTATGATCTCTCCCTACCCCCCGACATCAGCCTGGGGAAGGGTTTCGACCCGAGACTTCACCTACTCCTTTTCTCCTTAGATGCTGCCTCAGCAAGGTTTCACCAGCAGATTTTGTCTACTTTCGATTTTTCCAGCATCTACAGTTCCTTCTTAAACATGACCTACTATGGAGTTTATTTAGGCTGCACTACTGATGACTAATTTATCGTTTTGTTGATTAGTGTACATTTGTGTGTTTTTGCATTAATGGCCCTGTTATGCGGCAGCATGTAACAATATCATTGTTCCACTGTCAGTACAGATGGCAATATGTTTTTAGATGTTTTAGAGATACAACATAGAAACAGGCCCTTCAGCCCACCGAGTCCTCGCCGACCAGCTATCACCCGTACACTAGCACTATCCTACACACTAGGGACAATTTACAGTGTTTTTTTACCAAAGCCAATTAATCTACCAACTCGCACGTCTTTGGGGAGTGGGAGGAAACCAGAGAAATCCCACACGGTCAGAGGAAAGATGTACAAAGTCCGTACAGTCCGTACAGTGGTTCTCTGGCGCTGTAAGGCAGCAACTCTGCGCCACTGTGCCACCCTTAAACACTCAAAATACAGTGAATCTCTGAAAATCGAATGATGTGGAAATCCAAGTGGTTCATTCAGTGATGTTTCCACGCTCCCTTTAAACCCACCAGGGGCCCCTTTCCTGCATGCCTTGGAAACTCAGAGGCTCACCGATAAAATTATTCTACTGTTGTGTAACATTAAAAAAATAAATGAATTAACAGTATGCTGTGGTATTAATACCTCATGCGGTTATGCTGTTAGAGCAGCTGCCTCACAGCACCAGCGGCCCAGGTCTTGATCCTGACCTCGGGTGCTGTCCGTGTGGAGTTTGCACGTTCTCCCTGTGACCATGAGGGGTTTCTCCAGAAGCTCCAGTTTCCTCCCACATCCCAAAGAGGTGCAGATTTTTAGGTTGATTGGACTGTGTGAAAATTGCCCCGAATGTGTAGGGAGTTGTTGCGAAAGTGAGATAGGGCGGCACGATGGCGCAGCGGTAGAGTTGCTGCCTTACAGCGCCGGAGACCCAGGTTCGATCCCAACTACGGGTGCTGTCTGTACGGAGTTTGTACGTTCTCTCCGTGACCTGCGTGGGTTTTCTCCGAGATCTTTGGATTCAAAGACGTACAGGTTTGTAGATTAATTTGGCTTGGTATAAATGCAAATTGTCCCTAGTGTGTGTAATAATAATAATAATAAATTTTATTTATGGGCGCCTTTCAAGAGTCTCAAGGACACCTTACAAAAATTGAGCATGTAGAGGAAAAACATGTAAGGGGAATGAAATAAATAGTAGAGACATGACTAGTACACAAAGTAAAGACAGAATTCAATACAAAACACAGTATGAGGCAATTAATTAATGCACAGATGAAAAGGGACGGGGACGTGGGGCCAAGGATAGGCAGAGGTGAAGAGATGGGTCTTGAGGCGGGACTGGAAGATGGTGAGGGACACGGAATTGCGGATCAGTTGGGGGAGGGAGTTCCAGAGCCTGGGAGCTGCCCTGGAGAAGGCTCTGTCCCCAAAACTGCGGAGGTTGGACTTGTGGATGGAGAGGAGACCGGCTGATGTGGATCTGAGGGACCGTGAGGGTTGGTAGGGGGAGAGGAGGTCAGTGAGATATGGGGGGGCCAGATGGTGGAGGGCTTTGTAGGTGAGGACCAGGATTTTGTAGGTGATCCGGTGGGAGATGGGAAGCCAGTGAAGTTTTTTGAGGACTGGAGTGATGTGATGCCAGGATTTGGTGTGGGTGATGAGTCGGGCGGCTGCGTTCTGGACCAGTTGGAGTCGGTTGATGTAGGTGGAGCTGATGCCAAGGAGAAGTGTGTTGCAATAGTCCAGTCGGGAGGAGATGAAGGCATGGATGAGTCTTTCAGCAGCGGGCGGTGTGAGAGAGGGTCTGAGTTTGGCGATGTTGCGGAGATGAAAGAAGGAGGTTTTAATGACATGGCGGATGTGAGGCTCAAGGGAGAGGGTGGAATCAAAGATCACGCCAAGGTTGCGGGCCTTGGGAGATGGGGAGACAGTGGTGCCGTCGATGGTGAGAGTGGGGTTATTGATTTTGCTGAGTGTGGCTTTGGAACCTATGAGGAGGAATTCTGTCTTATCGCTGTTGAGTAAGATAATGTTCACTGGTCGGCACGGACTCGATGGGCCGAAGGGCCTGTTTCTGTATCTCTAAACTAAACCAAACTAAAACATAGAACAGTACACAACACAGGAACTGCACACGATATTTGTGTGGAACATGATGTCAACTACCACCCTTTATATTAGGCACCGGAGTTACATCTATCGAAAAAGTGGCCTTGGGCCTTTGCAAAACATTGGCAAAAGTAGTCACATTTTGGCTCAAAGTGCTGGAGTAACTCAGTGGGCCAGGCAGCATCTCAGGAGAACATGGAAGGGTGACGTTTTGGGTTGAGACCCTTCTTCAGACACTACAGCGTAGAATGATTTGACTAGAACTGGAGAACAAAACTCGTCTATGTATCAGTTACATAGTCTGGTTACCTGGTATGACTGATTATTGATGCACTGAAGATAGACACAAAATGCTGGAGTAACTCAACGGTACAGGCAGCATCTCTGGAGGGGAACGGGTGATGTTTCGGGTCGAGACCCTTCATATTGTCTGTGTGATGATTGCATATTTATTTAGTTCAGAGTTGAGAGTTTAATTGGGGATCTCTGTAAAGATCTGCTTGGAATCACGTTATTAGTTTCACCAATAAAACTCCGCGCTGACAATAAATGTCAGCCAAGCAATCCACTTTAATCAACATTTCTTTACAAAATGCCAGTTATTTGTGGGCTGAGTTGGCCAGGGTTAGGATGAATGTGAAAGGGTTGGATGAGGACAGGCACGGCAATGGGGGAACAATTGTAACGTCACTCAGCACAGTTGAAGATAGACACAAAATGCTGGAGTAACTCAGCGGGACAGGCAGCATCTCTGGAGAGAAGAAATGGGTGACGATTCAGGTCGACCCTGAAACGTCCCCCATTCCTTCTCTCCAGGGACGTTGCCTGTCCCGCTGAGTTGCTCCAGCATTTTGTGTCTATTTTTGGTGTAAACCAGCATCTGCAATTCCTTCCTACACAGAACCAGGCCCTTCGGCCCACCACGCTTATGCTGACCGGCAAGCTTTGACCTATTCGAATCCCATTTACCAGAGGGACTGAGCATTACACATTATAATAGAATATTTCCTTAAAAAATTTACATAATTATAATTTAGCTACACTCTGTAATCATTGACAGCTGATTCATCTCGAGTTTACCAAAGATACGGGAAGAAAATGTGCCGACTCTTTGTATTGACACAGAAGAGGATCTACCGGTATCTACTAGAATCATTACGTATGATTACACTCATGTATAGTATTGGCACGCAAGGTCATCGGGTCAAAGGGCGTGATGCACTGAGCAGCTCAATCTTTCTGGAGGACATGGCAGCCTCCAGCATACACTGTTAACACACGGAACGCGTACTTTCTTACCTGTTAAAAATCACCGAAATGGTCAATTTTTGCGCTGTAAATATTTGTGGCCGGTGACAGCGCTCTGAACCAAATGCTCTCGTATCTTTGCTCTGAACCCGAGCACCAAAGTGGCAGAAGGAGCGCATCCCTCGGGACAGCCCCCCCCGGGGTCAGCGCTGTCCGACCACGGCCACCCACCGCCCACCCTCACCCTGTGCGACTGCACTGTGACGGGCTGTGGGTCGGCAGCGCCCACGCACACGGGGCCGCGGTTCCTGGCAACGGACACATGGGGACGAAACCCTGGCAACGACCCCGTCAGCTACAGCAGAGTTGGGGACAGTCTGGTCCCTCCACCCACCCAGAGAACCAGTCAGCGTGGAGTCCGGATGCTGGGACAGAAGACAGGCCCGCTACACTGGAATCCATGGTAAGTGCCTACCTGCAGCTCACCACGTGTACTCCAGTTGGCGTTGCGTGGTAACACTACGGGTCATGGGTCGTGACCCGACTGCCCTGCAACCTCCCTACAATGTTTCTCTCGTGTAACCTCACCCTGTCTATTGGTACATGGTCCAGTTAACAAACTAGTTCAGCGACATTTAATATTAGGAAGGTAGACACAAAATGCTGGAGAAACTCAGCGGGACAGGCAGCATCTATGGAGCGATGGAATAGGTGATGTTTCGGGTTGAGACCCTTCTTCAGACTGATGTGGGGTGGGGGGTTGGGAGGAAGAAAGGAAGAAGCGGAGACAGTGGGCTGTGGGAAATTGGAGAAGTCAATGTTCATACCGCTGGGGTGTAAACTACCCAAGCAAAATATGAGGAGCTGCTCCTCCAATTTGCGGTGGGACTCACTCTGGCCATGGAGGAGGCCCAGGACAGAAAGGTCAGATTCGGGATGTGAAAAGCCACACAAACAGGATTATCTAAAGGAAATGCAAAGCATTGCAACCTCTAGATTGCAGTTGTATCCCTGCTCTAGGAAGATGAAAGGACAATTGGTCTTAATTAAGGAGAAAATCTAACCGTGGATGGATCTAAACTATCTCTGCATGCTGAGGAATTTTGGGAAACAGGGCGGTAGGAATTTGGAGCACTTTACTGCAATGGACAACCCCAGTTTAGTCCTGCAGGTTTGAATAGAAAGTAAACATTACCCCTTGCTGAGTACGAAGGAACTGCAGATGCTGATTTAAACCGAAGACAGACACAAAATGCTGGAGTAACTCAGCGGGTTAGGCGGCATCTCTGGAGAAAAGGAATAGGTGACTTTTCGGGTCGAGACTCTTCTTCATACTCCTTATTGATGTTGGAACCAGGAAAGTAACTAACTCCCGTACAGTCATTCAGACAAGGCACGTCATCACACAAACCTATCTTCCTTTTCTGCCTCAAATCCTTATTTGGCATTGGTGCAAATTTAATAACACACAGGCCTCATAGAAGTCAACTTCGGAGAATGTACTTTGAGGTGACACAGTACATAATTTCCCCTGCAAACACTGTGTGTGCTCTGTAACTCTGTTCCAAATGACACGCCCAGAGCAGGATTATCTCCTGGCAAAGAGGCGGAAAAGGCCTTGGCTCTCCCAAACAGCAGAAAACCATCATCCTGAACCTACCATTTTGTTCAAATTTAGGGTGGCATGGTGGCGCAATGGTAGAGTTGCTGCCTTACAGTGTTTACAGCGCCAGAGACCCGGGTTCAATCCTGACTGCAGGTGCTGTCTGTGTGGAGTTTGCATGTTCTCCTTGTGACCGTGTGGGTTTACTCCGGGTGCTCTAGTTTCCTCCCACACTCCAAAGACGTGCAGGTTCGTAGGTTAATTGGCCTCTGTAAGTTGTCTCTAGGATAGAACTAGTGTATGGGTGATGGTTGGTTAGCATGGACTTGGTGGGCCGAAGGGCCTGTTGCCATGCTGTATGTCCAAACTAAAGTAAAAAAGATAGATGCAGGAAACCAGAGATGCTGCAATCCTGAGTAAAATAGCAAACTGCTGGTGGAACTCAGCGGGTCAGACAGCATCTATGGAGGAAAATGGACAAACAGTGTCTACAACCCAGCAAGTTTGTATTTCAGTTTGAACAGTAGAGTAGGCAGGAAATTAATGAACCACCAGCATTTGGAATGAGCTGCTAGAGGAGGTAGTTGAGGCAGGAACTATCACAACGTTTAAGAAATATTTAGATAGGTAGGTGGATAGGATTGGTTTAGAGGGATATGGGCCAAATGCAGGCAGGTTGGACTAGTGTAGATGGGTCATGTTGGTCTTGTGGGCAAGTTGGGCTGAAGGGCCTGTTTACTCATTGTATGACTCTGGTTCCTATTAAATCTTTTCCCCCTCACCTTAAACACACGTCCTCAGATTACCAGTAATCGCAGTTTGCATACAGTCCATTCCACACACATAACGTTACAGCATAGATTCCCCATTATAGAGAATTCTATATTGTTATGGAGGCACGGTCTGGTCAAGTTTGATTCAGTTTTAGTTTAGAAACAGAGTGTGGAATACAGGCCCTTCGGCCCACCGAGTTTGTGCCGACCAGCGATCCCCGTACACTAACGCTATCCCCCCCCCCCCCCACACACACACACAAGGGAAAATGTAACATTTTTACCAAGCCACTTAACCTACGAAACCTACATATCTTTGGAGTGTGGGAGGAAACCGGAGCACCTGGAGTAAACACACTCAAGTCACGGGGAGAACGTACAAACTCCAAAAAGACAGCACCGGCAGTCAGGATCGAACCTGGGCCTCTGGCGCTGTAAGGAAGCAAGTCTACCGCTGTGCCATCGTGCCATGGTATTAGATCAGCCAACATGCTATTGAATAAGGGGAGCATCAAAGACCCGACTCCTACTTCTCAGCTTTAGAAACTATCCTGCATCACAACAAGCTGTGATTGTATACTAAGCTTACTGTGTGTCAGATGAGCCAGATTAATGCACCAGAGGTTTCAACAGCAGCTTGCTGTAATCTCAGTTAGAGTCTAAAGGTGCAGGAAGGAACTGCTGATGCTGGTTTACACCGAAGATATGGAGTAACTCAGCGGGACAGGCAGCATCTCTGGAGAGAAGGAATGGGTGATATTTTGGGACGAGACCACCCACCCAAGAGTCTGAAGAAGGGTCTTGATCAGAAACGCACCCATTCCTTCCATCCAGAGATGCTGCCTGTCCTGCTGAGTTACTCCAGCATTTTGCATCTATCTTCAGAGACCAAAGGGTCTGCTTTACACAAGTCACCTTTCAGACAGGCCTTAAACTGAGGACTCAAATACTATCTCTTGTGAAGCAGTGTTGGAGAACTCTCTTTTGAACAAAGATCCTATAGCGGAGCAAGATAGACCACTCTTGCTAAATGCAATGGGCTGACGTGTAGTACGCAACGGAGCGGAACGTGGGCCTTTTTTTCATCCATTTCCGTAACCGGACCCGACTCGCAGTGTAATCAACGTTGCGGGGGAACAGTTTGTGTTAATAAATTATAATTCTGAAAATGAGGAGAAGATTTTTTACCAAATAACTTTTATTTTTGCGAGGATGTTTCCGTAACCGACACCGTCTCCGCACTAGTATCCTACGGGATCTTTGTTGCGGAGACGGAAGCCGGTTACGGAAATGGGGCCGAAAATTACCCATGAATCTGCCCATGACCGTACTACGTATTTTTCGTCGAGTGGACCATCTTGCTCGCTGTAGGATCTTTGCTTTTGAAGTAGCACTGTGTATGAGAGCTCCCCTCGCAGATACCCTGGCCAATATACATCACCCACTCAACACCACAAGGGCAATATCACATTCTGGGTTCTGTAACTTTAATGAATGCACATTGGTTGCCATTGTTCGTATGCAACAATGGTGACTTGGCTTAATAGCTCTGGGATTTCCTGGTGGACCCTGTGGAAATTCACTTCCGACTCTTTATTTCCCAAAACATTCCCTGATAACTGTGGAGTTTTGCTGCCACGATTATCAGCAGCCCCAGGTCTACCACATCCTGCCACCACCAGGAAATGAACAAAGCCCCAGCTTTGATTGTGGAAACTTTGCGTGCAATCCAGGAAAATCATTTCAAGGCACGAGTACATCAGGTAGTGCAAAAGAGAAAATAGTGCAGAACTAATATTATATAATAAGGGCGGCACGGTGGCGCAGCGGTAGAGTTGCTGCCTTACAGCGCCAGAGACAAGGGTTCAATCCTGCTGTCTGTACAGAGTTTGTGACCACGTGGGTTTTCTCCAGGATCTCTGGTTTCCTCCCACACTCCAAAGACGTACAGGTTTGTAGGTTAATTGGCTTGGTTTAAAGGTAAAATTATCTCTCGTGTGTGTAGGATAGTGTTGGTGTCTGGAGATCGCTGGCCAGCAGGGTCTTAGTGGGCTGAAGGGCCTGTTTCCGCGCTGTATCTCTAAAACTTAAATTAAAGCTGGCAATCTAAAACATGGCAAGAATGTCTGTGCCCCCAGCATCTTCCTTTGCTCTCTGGCCATTGCGACATTTCCTTGACAACCATGTTCTCTGTTCGATCACAAACATTTCCTCTGCTCTCTCCCTCCCTCCGCAAATTGATACATGCCTACTTCCTCACATTTCCAGTTCCAACAAGGTGCCACGGAACTGCGGGAAAGATTTAGTGTGATATGGACCAAACACAGGCAAATGGGACACAGAGTGCTGGAGTAACTCAGCGGGTCAGGCAGCATCTGTGGAGAACATGGATAGGTGACGTTTCACAGAGTGCTGGAGTAACTCAGCGGGTCAGGCAGCATCTCTGGAGAACATGGATAGGTGACGTTTCAGGTCAGGGCCCTTCGTCAGGCATCCTCCAGTCAGAGCATCCAGATTTGAGTCTGAGTCTGCAGAAGGATCCTGACCCAAAATCTCACATCCATATTCTCCATAGATGCTGCCTGACCTGCTGAGTTACTCCGGCACTCTGTGCCTTTTTTGACCATCAGCATCTACAGTTCCTTGTGTCTACAGGCAAATGGGACTAGCAAAGATCTTCAATCTTCGTCAGCATGGACAATTAGGACCAAAGCTACCTGATTCTATGATGTATGGTTTTGTGACTGATTCTAATTGAAACAGCGAATAAGGTTTCTCTCTTCACAGATGCTGCCTGAGCAGCTACGAATTTTCAGCGCTTTGTGGGTTCTTTTTTAGCCAAGCTCCAGTTTGTAGAGGGTCTTTTATGGCAATTTGGCCTTTCCCCAATTCCTTATATCTCTATCCTACGGCTTCACAACGTACTCATGTCTGCATGGGTTTTGATGCATTCTCATCCAATATGATCACCACCCCAGTTGGAACCATGGCTGGACTTGCTGACTCCTTCCTGGTTGTTTAATTCATCAGGAATGTACGTATGCACTGGAGCTCTGACTTTATGAGTACAATATCTTTCATGTCAATTTTTAATCACAATGTTGAAAGAGTCCATTCAGCCCGTCTGTCTTTCCTGGCAGATAGACACAAAATGCTGGAGTAACTCAGTGGGACAGGCAGCATCTCTGGAGAGAAGGAATGGGTGACGTTTCAGTTCATGATCCCTCTTCAGACTGAGAATGAAGGGAGCAGGGGAGACACAGACATATGGAAGGGCAAGGTGTGAAAACGAGAGAACAAAAGGGAAGAGGATCAAGGAAAATATAGAATAGATCATTGTCAACTCGGAGAAGGTCAGGAAGTCAATGTTCTATAAGATCCCCCCCACACGCTAGAATTTAGAAGATTGAGGGGGGATCTTATAGAAACATACAAAATTCTTAAGGGGTTGGACAGGCTAGATTGCAGGAAGATTATTCCCGATGTTGGGGAAGTCCAGAACTAGGGGTCACAGTTTAAGGATAAGAGGGAAATCTTTTAGACCGAGATGAGAAAATCATTTTTCACACAGAGAGTGGTGAATCTGTGGAATTCTCTGCCACAGAAGGTAGTTGAGGCCAGTTCATTGGTTATATTTAAGAGGAATTAGATGTGGCCCTTGTGGCTAAAGGGATCAGGGGGTATGGAGAGAAGGCAGGGATGGGATACTGAGTTGGATGATCAGCCATGATCATATCGAATGGCGGTGCAGGCTCGAAGGGCCGAGTGGCCTACTCCTGCACCTATTGTCTATGTTTCTATGTTCATACCGCTAGGGTGTAAGCTGCCCAAGCGAAATATGTGATGCTGTTCCTCCAATTTGCACTGGGCCCCACTCTGACAGTGGAGGAGGCCCAGGATAGAAAGATCAGTGTGGGAATGGGAGGGGGAGTTAAAGTGCTGGGCCACCGGTAGATCAGGTGGGTTTAGGTGGACTGAGCGGAGGTGTTCAGCGAAACGATCGGCGAGCCTGCGCTTGGTCTCTCCGATATACAGGAGTCCACACCTGGAACAGCGGATACAGGAGATGAGGTTGGAGGAGGTGCAAGCCTCGGCCTGTTTCCGTGCTGTGTGACTCTGTAAAATCAAACGTGAACTAATGCCCAGGGTCTTTTAAACTCTGCTACACATGCTGTACCAAAACGAGGAGCCCACCGGGACTGTATAAGTAAAGCCACATTGGCAATCTTACTGCCTTGTTGAACCCCTCGCCGTTCCCCAAGCAAGATTAATAGCTCATCCTGCGAAGGCTTCTCTTGGCAAGAGGAGAAATATTTTGAGAGAGAGCAGAGTGCTGCAGAATGAAGATAAAATTCACATCCCAACCCCCCTCCCCCTCTCCACAAGCCGATCCTTGGGGTCAACTTTTCCACCAAGCCGCTGAAGCTGCAGAAAAAAACACCAATTTGGGCACGGGCCAAGCAAACAGAGTTTGGAAGCTTCCCACAGGGCTGCTATTTTTTTTGGGTACTTATTTACCCAAGGGCCGCACACACACACACACACAAACACACACCGTGCCCTAGTGCAACACATTGCCTCCCTCCTGCCCAGGAGAGGCCCAGGTGGGGAGCAGGGACTGTTTACTCTGGGTTGGGGATGGGGTCACCATAGCTGACGAGCTGCTCTCGTCCCCGCCACCCACTCTGGCCTCCCCCCCCTCTCCGTAATGGTTCGAGCAGCTGTGCCCCTGACTCGAGTTACAGCCTCCAGGATGAACAGCAGCAGGTGGCCGGGATACTGGAGCCCAGAGAGGACAAATTCCAAGCCCCTCCGCTCCGTAGAATTTAAGACCAGTCTCCATAGGCCGTGGTCAGTGTAGGAAGGAACTGCAGATGCTGGTTTACACCGAAGATAGACACAAAATGCTGGAGTAAGTCGGCGAGTCAGGCAGCATCTCTGGAGAAAAGAAACAGGAGACCATTTGGGTCGAGACCCTTCTTCAGACTCACTGCAAGCAAATGCCCCAGAGTAGGTTTGAAGCACACTAGGCTGAAAGCTTGCTCACAAGTCTATCTTTGTTTGTGGATCTGAATGATTTGATCTCCAGTCCCAGGAGGGTCCCTAGCTGTGTGACCCGTGTCTGCTCCCTCTGACACACTGCAGGAGTGGGGTCACGCCACAATCTCCCAGCCATCTCTCGTATTTATCCAACAGTTCCACAGTCGACTCCTTGTTGAATATCTCATCTGGTTTCTGCGGCCATTCCCCAGGGCCCCGTTTGAAGGAATCGGCTGCAAATGACTCGTGCATTTTAAAAACTCCTGATAAGATGGTAAAGGGAGGTCTGAAGAAGGGTCCCGACCTGAAACGTCACTCACCCATCCTGTGATAAGTTCATATGTGATCAGAGATACAGCGTGGGACCAGACCCTTCGGCCCGCCGAGTCCGCACCGACCAGCGATCCCCGCACACTAATACTATCCTACACACACTAGGGACAATTCACCATCTTACCAAGCCAATTAACCTACAAACCTGTACGTCTTTGGAGTGTGGGAGGAAACCGAAAATCCCAGATGCCTGTCACAGGGAGAAACATAGAAACATAGAAAATAGGTGCAGGAGTAGAGGCCATTCGGCCCTTCGAGCCTGCACCGCCATTCAATATGATCATGGCTGATCATTCAACTCAGTCTCCTGTACCTGCCTTCTCTCCATACCCCCTGATCCCTTTAGCCACAAGGGCCACATCTAACTCCCTCTTAAATATAGCCAATGAACTGTGGCCTCAACTACCTTCTGTTGCAGAGAATTTCAGAGATTCACCACTCTCTGTGTGAAAAATGTTTTCCTCATCTCGGTCCTAAAGGAATTCCCCCTTATCCTTAAAATGTGCGAACTCCTCACAGGCAGCACCCGTAGTCAGGATTGAACCCGGGTCTTTGGTGCTGTAAGGCACCACCTCTACCGCTGCGCCACTGTTGAAGGAGGTGTTCATAAGTGATAGGAGCAGAATTAGGCCATTCGGCCCATCAAGTCTACTCCACCATTCAATCATTGCTGATCTCTCTCTCTCCCTCCTAACCCCTTTCTCCTGCCTTCTCCCCATAACCCCCGACTCGTATACTGATCAAGATGAGATGCTGCTCGACCCTCCGAGTTACTCCGGCAATCTGTGCGTGTGTCGGGAGGATCACTCAGTCGTCTGATAACAGTGCAGAAGAAACTGTTCCTAAATCTGGGGAGACATCAAACGATAGCATTCACGAGCGTTCAACATAGGGGGAGAACGTTCATCGTTTGAAGGGGAATCTCTGACTTTCAGATCTACCAGTGTTATTCTTGATTAAGTGTTTAAGAAGGAACTGCAGATGCTGGAAAATCGAAGGTTGACAAAAGTGCTGGAGAAACTCAGCGGGTGCAGCAGCATCTATGGAGCGAAGGAAATAGGCAACGTTTCGGGACGAAACCCTTCCGGGTTTCGGCCCGAAACGTTGCCTATTTCCTTCAAGGGTTTCGTCCCGAAACGTTGCCTATTTCCTCCGCTCCATAGATGCTGCCGCACCCGCTGAGTTTCTCCAGCATTTTTGTCTACCTTCTTATTCTTGATTAGTATTTGCAAGCCATTATGAATGATCGTTCACAAGCTAAAACTGGTGATCGCTTTGAACAAAGTAGATGTGGTATTTATATAGGCGTCAGAGGTTACGGGGAGAAGGGCAGGAGAATGGGGATAGGAGGGAGAGATAATTGAATGGCGTAGACATGATGGGCCAAATGGCCTAATTCTGCTCCTAAAACCTATGAACATGAGGCCAAACTCAGTTGGCCACAGGAACGTCTTGAAAGGTATCTCAAGGAGATGTAAGGTCCAAGATGACTGCAGTAGAAATGAATTCACCTCATATTTCGGGTAGGCAGATTTCAACCCAACAGTATGAATATTCAGGTGTATGAAATAACTCTCGTCTCTCCAAAAAACGGTCTGGTGCTCGTCTGTGGGGTCATGGTACAAGGATAAGTAGGAGGAGGTCTTACCTGATCTCCTGGCTGCCCATCTGTACATTGGCGAGACCAGGCGCGGGCTCGGCGATCGTTTCGCTGAACACCTCCGCTCAGTCCGCCCTAACCTACCTGATCTCCCGGTGGCTCAGCACTTCAACCCCCCTCTCCCATTCCCAATCTGACCTTTCTGTCCTGGGCCTCCTCCATTGTCAGAGTGAGGCCCAGCGTAAATTGGAGGAACAGCACCTTATATTTCGCTTGGGCAGCTTACACCCCAGCGGTATGAAGATTGACTTCTCTAACTTCAGATAGCCCTTGCTTTCCCTCTCTCTCCATCCCCTCCCCTTTCCCAGTTTGCCTACTAGTCTTACTGTCCCCGACTACATTCTATCGCTGTCCAGCCCACTCCCCTGATATCAATCTGAAGAAGGGTTTTGGCCCGAAACGTTGCCTATTTCCTTCTCTCCAGAGATGCTGCCTTTCCCGCTGAGTTACTCCAGCATTTTTGTGTACCTTCGATTTTCCAGCATCTGCAGTTCCTCTAAAACAACATACTGCCTGTCCCACTGAGTTACTCCAGCATTTTGTGTCTACCATCAGTATGAATATTCACTTCTCTAACTTCAGGTAACCCTTGCTTTCCCTCTCTCTCCATCCCTCCCCCATCCTTGTTCTCCGACTAGTTTCATTGTCCCGTTTAAATTGTACTGATTATATGTTTCCTGATCACCTTCCCCTCAACTAACGGTGATCTATTCTACATCCTTGCGCCTCATCCCCTCTGATCTCTCGTTTTCACACCTCACCCTTCCATATCTCCACGTCTCCCTCTCCCTGACTCTCAGTTTGAAGAAGGGTCTCCACCCGAAATGTCACCCATTCCTTCCATCCAGAGATGCTGCCTGTCCCGCTGAGTTACACCAGCGTGTTGCGTCTATCTTCGAAATGAATGCATGTTCTTGACATCTCGAGAACGGACTGTGATTTTGCAATGGCCCCTCCACAAGTTTTGAACAATGCTGCCTTTAAAAAAAAAAAAGTTTGGATCTGCTCACAACTCATTACCATCTTGGCGCTGAACAATATCTCAGCGTGGGGTCAGTTCAAAGAGACATTTTTGGCTCAGAAGGTTAATTGTTCCCTGCCTATTACTGGAGGTGTGTAGAGACTTTACACAACACAGCAATTGATGCAGGCATTCAAACCTGGCTCAGAAGCAGAGTATAGACAACAAAACGCTGGAGTAACTCAGCAGGACAGGCAGCATCTCTGAAGAGAAGGGATGGGAGTACACTTTCATGTGTAACTTGTTAATAAGGGAGTGGCGGGAAATCTAAGCATGTGGTCAAACCTCAGGACTTTACAAGAATGATCTTGGGAATGAGTGGGTTGACATACGATGAGCTGGGCCTGTACTCGCTGGAGTTTAGAAGGACGAGGGGACACCTCATTGAAACTTACCGAATAGTGAAAGGCTTAGAGTGGATGTGGAGAAAATTAAATTAAATTAAAAATTAAATGTCGTGCCTTTAGAGAGATGAAGAGGAATGTATTTAGCAATTTGTGGAATTCTTTGCCACAGAAGGCTGTGGAGGGCAAGTCAATGGATATTTAAGGCAGAGATTGACAAATTCTTGATTATTAAGGGTGTCTGGGGTTATGGGGAGAAGGCAGGAGAATAGGGATGAGAGGGAAAGATAGATCGCCAATGATTGAATGGCGGAGTAGACTTGATGGGCCGAATGGCCTAATTCTGCTCCTATCACATGAATTTCTGATCATGGATAACATTTTTCTCAATGTCTCTCCTGATGCTCCTTCCCTCTCCCCCGATCACTCTGGTTTCCAAAAATGTATCGATCTCAGTCTCAAAGCGAATCTCGGGACTGGATGTGGAGTCCGCTGGAGCAGAGAAGTTCAGACCAACTCGGCCCCCAAATGGCCACTCTCATGCTGAAACTATGACCCCTGACCTCTGGGATGGACCAGACTGGGAGGATGGGGTGGGGGGGGGGGGGGAGGGGGTAGAGATAGAAAGAAAGGAGGAAGGGGGAGAAGGGGGGCGGAGAGGAAGAGGGGGGCAGACAGGGGGGGAGGGGGGCAGCTGGAGAGGAAGAGCATGCAGGGGTGGAGGTGAATGTGCAGAACGGTGGGGGGAGTGGCTGAGGGTTGGTGCGAGAGGGAGCGAGAGAGAGGGAGCGAGAGAGAGAGAGGGCGAGAGAGAGAGAGGGCGAGAGAGAGAGGGCGAGAGAGAGAGCGAGAGAGAGAGCGAGAGAGAGAGCGAGAGAGCGTGAGAGAGAGCAAGAGAGCGAGATTTTACATCACAAAGAAAACTGGGAAAATGTAAACTTTAAAAAAAAATCTAAATACCCTGCACACGCTGACCTGAAATGTTAACTGCTTCCCCTTCCACAGATGCTGCCTGACCTGCTGAGTTTTTGTTTTAAAACCAGGCTTTGGTGTTTTAAATGGGAACTTGTAATGCTGTCAATAGGATTTGGAACTAGGAGTTGTTAACGCCAACAATACGTTATGGAGAAAGCTGCGCTCCTGATACTAACAACAGCACAGACGTTGCAGTGTGGTGGGCTACACACTGATCAGCCACTACAGTGCAGTCATTATATACTGACTGACAAAGGCTTCATTGACGTTTCTGCAAAAACTACACATTTCTTGAAATGCCAGCCTTGCAAATGGAAATTGTCTTTTAAGGAAATTCCTTCCAAAGAATGGTGTCCCTACCATCAACGTCATCTACCCCCACCATTCCAAGCCACACTCCCCCCCCCCCCACTCACTGCTGAAGACTTTCCATGTTCATTGGCCATTGATTCAAAATCAGTACCCCGTTCCTGCTTTTCCCCCCATATCCCTTAATTCCATTAGCCTTAAGGGTTTGGACACGCTAGAGGCAGGAAACGTGTTCCCGATGTTGGGGGAGTCCAGAACCAGGGGCAACAGTTTAAGAATAAGGGGTAAGCCATTTAGAACGGAGACAAGGAAACACTTTTTCTCACAGAGAGTTGTGAGTCTGTGGAATTCTCTGCCTCAGAGGGCGGTGGAGGCCGGTTCTCTGGATGTTTTGAAGAGAGAGCTAGATAGGGCTCTTAAAAATAGCGGAGTCAGGGGATATGGGGAGAAAGCAGGAACGGGGTACTGATTGGGGATGATCAGCCATGATCACATTGGCTTGAAGGTGCTGGCTTGAAGGGCCGAATGGCCTAATCCTGCACCTATTGTCTCTCTCTCTCTATATATATATGTATATATATATGTGTGTGTATATATGTATATATGTGTGTATATATGTGTATATATATATGTGTGTGTATATATGTATATATGTGTGTATATATGTGTATATATATATGTGTGTGTATATATGTATATATGTGTGTATGTGTATATATATATATGTGTGTGTATATGTATATATATATATATACACATACACACATATATACATATATACACACACACATATATACACACATATATACACACATATATACATATATACACACACATATATATATACACATACACATACACATATATACACATATACATACATATAGAAGGTAGGCGAACACATGGTCACTGTTGCAGCCTTGATGTAGGAACAATTCATTTAGTCGTACATGCTGTGCAGAAAACAATAGTGATACCTGCTGAAGAGGTCACCGCCCTGATATGTAATACTCAGCCTGCAGGTCCAAACATCTTCTTCATCTGCCAGAGTAACCAGACTATGAATTCAAACCTCGGGCTTCGTGGAAGGGCACCTCATGCTGTTACAGTTACAAATTATTTCAATTGAATGGAGTAGCCAAATAATAGTCACAAGATGTTTGGGCCACAGGTTCCACCTCAAGGCAGCTCTGAACTCATTCGTGAACCTATGGAGCTGGTGCGCTACAATGCTGAGAGCTGTCGTCTGAACTCTGTATCTTCCCTTTCGTTCGACCCAGTCCCTTGTTTTTGCCACAGTTTCTTGTGCCTATCAACATGCAAACTGGAATGGAAGCCCCTGATCTGCATCTCTTTTGATCTCTTACAGTTCCTTATCTCTGTAACTCCCTCTCCCCTGACTCAGTCTGAAGAAGGGTCTTGACCCAAAACGTCACCCATTCCTTCTATCCAGAGATGCTGCCTGTCCCGCTGATTTTCTCCAACATTTTGTGTCTATCTTCGATGGAAGAGAAAGGAAAAGACTACAATAGACAATAGGTGTAGGAGTAGGCCATTTGGCCCTTCGAGCCAGTACCGCATGGGTGCTGTCTGTACAGAGTTTGTACGTTCTCCCCGTGACCTGCGTGGGTTTTCTCCATGATCTTAGCTTTCCTCCCACACTCCAAAGACGTGCCGGTCTGTAGGTTAATGGGCTTGGTTTAAATGTAAAAATTGTCCGTAGTGTGTGCGGGGTAGTGTTAATGTGTGTGCGGTGATCAGTGGTCGGCGCGGACTATGTGGGCTGAAGGGCCTGTTTCCACGCTGAACCTCTAAAAAAAACCAGTTCTAGCTTCCTGGAGAGGCCCAGAGGTCCAGCACAAGAGCTGTGTTTAGTTTAGTTCAGAGATACAGCGTGGGAAGAGACCCTTCGGCCCACCGATGCAGTGTTGACATAAAGATCACCCGTGAAGCTCACAACACAGCGGTATGAATATTGATTTCTCTAACTTCAAGATTTGCATCCCCATTCTCTCTCCCCCCCCACCCCCACCACTCTAGTCATCGTACTACTTTCACCGACTGCGTAACTCGTTACCATCTACCCCACAGCCAACAATGGAGCATTGTGGGCTCCACCTTTCCCCGATTACAGTTGCTTTTGGCATGTCTTTCATTCATTTGTTCTATATCACCACCTCTATCTCTCGTTTCCCTCTCCCGACTCTCAGTCTGAAGAAGGGTCTCGACCCGAAACGTCACCTATTCCTTTTCTCCAGCGATGCTGCCTGTCCCGCTGAGTTGCTCCAGCTTTGTGTGTCTGCATTAGGCAGGAACAATGCTGTTGCTTTCAGTGGAATAGTTCATGGGTCTCACACAGTCTGCTGCAGTTTTAACAAGCACCAGATTGTCTGCGACGGTATTTGGCATATCGCAAGCTCGAGACCCCACACTGCAAGCGAAATTCTTCAGTAATCTGCCCACTATTGAGACTCTAACTTTGCAGCCAATCTACTGCTCTGTTTCAGAAAACATGTAGAAAGTCTGATCTCATCAGGAAATTATGCCTGAATAATGGATAATTACCCCTTGTTACAGACAGCCTTTCCGAGCCTGTGTCAGTGGGTGTGTACATGCTGGGCAAGTGTTCAATAGGTTGCAGCTCGAGAAGATGGAGTGAAGTCCTCAGGGTGGGGCTAGCACATTCATGAAGGGCTGAATGGCCACAGGTTTATCATACTTTCCATTTGGCTCTGTGGGACTATACAGAGTTCGATCCCAGTCTGAGACAATGCAGAAACATCTGGAGTCAATGCAGAGATCAGTTCAATCACCTCTACCCCATTGAGGACATTGGACCTTGTCTCTGGAACAAATGCAGTATGAGGCTGAGATCTATACTCTGCACTCCGTATCTTCCTATTTGCTCTACTTGTTATAGTTGAGGTTGACTTGATTGTATTTAAGTAGGATCAAGGGTCTGCGGATGTTGATTAATACACAGAATGCTGGAGTCAGGGCAGTCACAGTGGTGCAGCGGTAGAGTTGCTGCCTTACAACGAATGCAGCGCCGGAGACCCAGGTTCGATCCCGACTACGGGTGCTGTCTGCACACTCTCCCTGCGTGGGTTTTCTCCGAGATCTTCAGTTTCCTCCCACACTCCAAAGACGTGCAGGTTTGTAGGTAAATTGGCTTGGTAAATGTAAAAATTGTCCCTAGTGTGTGTAGGATAGTGTAAATGTGCAGGGATCGCTGGTCGGTACGGGCTCGATGGGCTGA